>NC_060898.1:2067500-2332500 GCF_014805685.1 Silurus meridionalis | reverse complement strand
GTGTGTGTATTGTCCTTGGACATGCTTTTTTCCCACCCAGCGAACCCTGGGAGTGGTGGGTGGGTTTGTCTGCGGCAGGCATAGATGACACAAGTTTTCCCACCGTCCATCGTCCTCCCTGTCCGACTTCCCGAGTCACAGCCTGGTTTTTTTTCACATGTTGACTTCACATCTGCTGAAAGTTTCTCCTTCCTCCTACCACCAGAAAGCTGAAGAGAAGTGAAAGACAGCATGGTAAAACTCCCCCCCCCCCTCTCTCTCTCTCTCTCATCCTCAGTTCTTCACTGTGTGTATGTGTGTGTATGTGTGTGTGTATGTGTGTGTGTATGTGTGTGTGTGTATGTGTGTGTATGTGTGTGTGTATGTGTGTGTGTATGTGTGTGTGTGTGTCTGTGTGTGTGTCTGTGTGTCTGTGTGTGTGATGACAGGAACTGAGTGTGATCACAAACAGGTACTGCAGAAGCCCAACGCTTACTCAGCCTGGACCTCCTGAGTGCGAACAGACTACACACACACACACACACACACACACACACACACACACACACACACACTTACAACTCAGCTAGGAGATGTTTTTCTTTTCTTATATTGCCTCTAAACTCTCACATAGTGAACATGTACTCGCACCTTCTTGTATCTTTTACAGTGTAGTACACATTTTTCTAGTGTGTGAGTCATTCTATAGATTTACCTCCACATTATTTACTATTAATTACCAAATTTATAAATAAATTATATGATGCAGTGCGATCCGATTTCGATTCAACACAATGTCAAGTCAAGTCAAGTTTATTTGTATAGCGCTTTTCACAACAGACATTGTCTCAAAGCACAAAAAAAAAAAAAAAGAAAAGACGTTCTTTTCCTGTTCTGTCTTCAGGAAGATACAGCTCTACCTCTGCCATGTTAATCTGTATTTTATGTGACTCTCAGGACATGCCTCGGTCTCCGTAGTGTTGTGATGCGTCGTATTCACGTAGCAGCAGCGGTGTTTAGAGAACGCACTCGAGAAACAGTTTAGTGAGGAAAAATTTATTTACATATCAAATATTGCTCACAAATTACTTGTAAATAATAAATGTATAGCGCATCTACTAATAATTATATTTTAATCAATTTTATATATTTGATTAAATCGCTTTTTATTGATGTAGATGCTAAAAACAATACAAATGCAAATGTTTATTCAATGCACACTTTTTTAAAGCAACTTTTTTTGCAGATGCACCGATGTGAACTAGTTAATCTTACCTTAACTTAACATAAAGGGATTTTGTTCTAAGTATTTAAATTGATCAGCATTCTCAAAAGGTATAAAGGTTGGGTTTTGAGGTGGGGGAGGAGTTTGCATTTATTCGAATAAAAAAGCGAGAAATCTGTAAATTGTCACAGAAAATCAATACTACACGATGCACAGCTGCTAGCGTATGTCTTTCGGTTCTGAGCAACTGTTGATTATAGAGTAAATGCATTATATAGACAATGGTTTTTGGACACCTGACCATAAGATTAGTACAGAATTTGCTGTTTTTGAACAACCCGTTCCACATTTAGTGCCCATTTGCTTTTATAAGAGCTCCATTCTTCACAGGGAAGATGTTCCACTAGATTTTGTGAAGATTTTTTTTAGAGATTTATTTAGCTACAATGAATGGTGTTAGTAAAGTCAGGTATTGATGTAGGTGAGAAGGTGAGGAGGTCTGGGGTGCAGTCAGCTTTTACATCCATAATGTTCATTTGGGTTGGCGCTCTATAGCAGAAGATCTTTTACTAGATCCTATTTAAAGCATATTTTCATGGAGCTGGATTTGTGCACAGGAACATTGTCATCCTGAAACATGTTTTGGTCTCCTAGTTCAAGTGAAGGTAAAAATCTTCTGCTCCTGCATCCAAAGACGTCCTGTACAATTGTCTTCCTCCATCATTGTGGTAACATTTTGGGGAAGAACCACATGTGGGTAGAAAAGTCAGGTGTCCTAATACTTCTGCCTATAGAGTGTAACTTGTACAGAAATTAGTTAAGAATAATTTTATTGAAGTGGGGTGAAGCACAGGTGTGTATCAAGCTGCTTGGCTTTATAATGAGGCGAAAAGAATAGTGACATGTTGTATCTAATATAAGAAGCTTTTCTCTGAGCTCTGAGTCCACTAACTAATGAAGAGTTACCTGCTGAGGCCTGGGTTTCTATGACAACTGACTGAGCCTTACAGTATGTCTCTCTCTGTGTGTGTGTGTGTGTGTGTGTGTGTGTGTGTGTGTGTGTGTGTGTGTATGTTTTTCCATGAGTATTACTGTACTCTTGGTCTGTATGCCATGCATGTAGCTGTTAGTGTTTACACCAAAAAAAAAAAAAAAAAGCTTTACGCGTAAAAGCTTGGAAAAAAATGTCAAAGAAATCGATGAGCTTGCATTAGAAAAGCAATCCTTCCCCACAGATTCACATCTGTCCGCTTATCTGGAGACGACTAGACATTAGGCACTAAACAAAAAAGTTTTTGCTGATCGACTTTTAATGTCTAAATCAATTACAAATGATGATTTGTTGTTTAAAAACTCGATAAAAAAAATTCAACAAAAAAAAGTTACAAATATTCGCATATCACACAAAAAGATTGTTATTATGCATCAGAGGAAGCATACAGAGTAAAATAAATATTGTATAATATATAATATATGATTATAATGTGATCATGGCATTAATGATATTTTTTATAGTGAAGGCATATTATTATTATTTATTATTTTATTATTAATTCGATTAATGTTTTATAGTTGGTAAATAGTAATAACTCTCTGTACTATAAAAAATACTTTCTCTGATGCATAGACACCAATATTTTAGCTTTTTCTTGATTTTTTTTTTTTTTACACACTTTTTACTTTTTTCACTTTATTCATCCACACTGAATTTTTCAGTGATGCCAAAACTAGTGCTTTAATTTTGCCCGTCGTGCCATGTATAAGGAAAGAATGGCATTTTGGAAAACTTCTGAAAATTTAAATCAGCTTAGTTTAGTTTCTTAGTTATCAGCAAAGTTACACTAAAGTAGAACTTGGAGAAAATCTAACCACAGTAGTGATACATGTGACATAATCGTGTTTTTTATTCTTTTATATTATGAAATATTATGAAATCATAAATGAGAGGAATTATCGCAACTATAATTGTAATATAATGTTTTATTATAATGCTTTGGTATAATAATCGTTTATTTCAGGCCCACGGCTGTCAGTCAAGTTTGTTGACTCTTAATAGGAAAATGTTTGGGCACTTCTATGCTAGAATTTGGATTTGTGCTAAAAAGGCTGTAAAAATTTCTAAATATAAAAATATCACTGAAAATATATAATGCACTCTTATAATCCTCTCTTCTTTCCTTTCTTCTTTCCTTCATTATTCAAGAACGAAAAGAATAAATAATTTTTTTTTTTTTACATGATTCTCTTTTTCATGATTTTTTTTACTAGTGATTCTCAATAATGTGAGGTGATTAGTCAGATCCACGACATACCCCGATTCACACTGGGATTTCAGTTTTGGTTGGCATGCACACACACACACACACACACACACACACACACACACACACACACACACACACACACACACAAACACACAAAATTTTTTCTTTAATTAAAAAAACTTCTGATACTGCACGGTACATTAGTATTACACTATTAGCATTTTTAATATGATTGATATATTTACTTATTTTATCACAGACACTGTCTGAGGCACAGACATCCTGTTTTTCACGCTCCCTCATCTATCTCAGTCTGAATCTCGTACTGCTCAGCGGGACGTGAGGCGAAGCAGGCCGATTAATCGAGCACGATTTGTAAGTCTGATTGCTGATGTCATGTAGGAAATCCTGTCCAGGTCAGGAGTGATGAGTTAAAAAAACGCTGCAGTGTTTATCGTTGCTTAGATCAGCACTGATCTCTAACGACTCAATATAATACAAGGGAAGGGAGTAGAAGGAACGATAGGATCGAAAGCTGTGTAAGTCCCAACAACACTTCATTTTCTGAAGGCCTCGTTTCACCGACTTCGCTCATTATTGCGTATTGCGAAGAAAAACTTCCGCAACGCTCCTCTGAGCCTGTAGGCTTTCTCAGGAGAAAAATATAATTGCAGTCTTTATCCTTAAATTCAGGCTTTTTTTCAGGTCTCTGGATTAAGAACAGAGTGAGATGAGAACACACACATGCTATCACTGTCGCTCATGCAAACACACACACACACACACACACAAAAGTCATGTTGTTCAATTATATCACTTTTATTTTAAAACTGTAATATTTATGATTACTACATTGTAATGATACAAAAACACGATAATGTTTGCAGATATCAAACAGTATATTTTTTGATGATTTATTTCATATTTGTTTAAAATTTGCATTTATTTATGACAATTATCAAGATCATTAAAAAAAGATTTAATGATTTAATTATTAATTATTTATAAATAAGAAAATAAAGAAATAAACACATTTAAAGTCTTTAAGAAGTCATTTAAAGTTTAAACTTATGGACAGTTGTTAATTTCATAAAAATAAATATTTTTTGCATAAGAAAAAAATATGTAATAAAAAGGAAAATCTCAGCAGTTGAACAGAAAGTGGTTTCATCCTTCTAACTGTTTTTGAGCTCAGTAGGTGAAATATTTAAGAATTAAAAAAAGTCAAGTAGAACTCATGAAATTTTTGTCTTAAAGCTAAAATGTTTCAATCTGTAGCTATTTCCATCTTTATTTATCACATAGAATTATAAAATGAATATTTTATACACTTACACTGAAATGTTCGAGGACAGAGATGACCAAACTAAGACTTTTGGACCATAGTTGACCCGTGGTGACCTTTGATTTGGCCCATCATGCGATAAATGAAAAAAGGAGAAAAGAAATGAAAATGGTACTTTGAGAAACTTTGGAAAAAATAAGGACCTCTAATGTCTCTGATTAGAACTCACTGAATAGCTGCTTCAGGCATTTAACTCTATTGTACAATAAATTGGATTGTTTCTCATTGTATTTTAAGTTTCACTGAACCAGAAATTCGAACATAAAACCGCAATATTTACACATATAAAAAGCCATGTTTTCTCTTTCGATTGTTTTCATTTATTTTAAACTATTCTGAAATTATAAATGAGAGGATGCATAGCAACATTCAATTTAATATAATGTTTGGTATAATGCAATGTATATTTTCACCCCTTAATCAAGTTAAATTTTTGGCCCAAACATCAAAAAGTATTACCCAAACTTAGAAAAAGTTTTCGATCACCTCTGCTTTGGGATTGAATATGATATAAAATGTATAAATATAGAAATATGATATAATATAACACAATCTCATAGTGCATGTTGCGTACTGATTTTCTCCTCCCTTCCTCCTTTACTTTATAAAAAAATTTAAAAAGAGAGAAATCTTTAAAAATACAAAGGTCTAATGTTTTAAATGAACAAAACTCATCAAATTTTTGCCTCAAAGTTAAAATGTTCACAAAATGTCCATGGACTTGACTGACGTCTATATTTCTGTTGTAAAAATACATTGCATAAAAAAATGTCTTTCTTTCCTTTCCTACTGATTTTACCTTTTTTTTAAACCTTTTTGTGGCAATTTTTCTGTCAGAGCATTAACATGGTGTTTTCTGTTCTGACAAGTTCTTACTCAGATCTTCTGTTTGACTCGGGGTAATTACTTTCCACTGGCTTCGAGCTATTTAAAGCTCTGCTGCGTGATTGACAATGCAGTATGACTTTATTATTCCTGTTTTTAAAGCGTGATGGAGAAGAACGCAGTGTTCGTTTGCGTCCAGGTGAGAAGGAAAAAAATATTGAATGAGTAAATGCATGATTCCTACCTACATTCATGATAAAACTGCTTTTTTTTTTTTTTTTTTGCGGCCTCGCAGCTCGTATATCCTCAGTTCAAGCCTGAGCTCAGGTTCATTTCTATGTGAAGTTTTCTATCTATCTGGGTTTTCTCTGGGTTCACATGGTTTTCTTTCTCCTCTCAAAAACTAGGTGAACTGGCAACAGGTACAACATAAAAACACTCAAAACTCAACATTTTTGAGCCTCATAAAAATTCAAGCTAACCAGAAATTGATCTGTGATATCATTATTTAGTCTCAATTCTGACTTTACCAAAGAATCGCTCTGTAAAACTAATATTTTGAAGATTTATGCAAGGAGACATCAAGTAAGGAGTCTCCAGTGTCAGTACTTCGTAACAATCAGTAGGTTTTTCAATCAAAAACGGAGGTAGAAAAAAAAGGAATGAGTAAACGCATGATTTTGGCTTGGAATCATGATAAATTTTTCATGTTCATGTTAATTGAAAGTAAAAAAAACAAAAAAAAACACAGGTAAAAAAAACTAAGAAAAGCACAGAGATCAACACCAAAGCAATCGTGCAGAGATATAAAATGCTGTCTCACATTTCCAGTGTGTCCAGTCCGAGCTCAAGTTTGTGTGAAATTCACTAAAATCCATCTGGGTTTTCTCTGGGTTCTCTGGTTTCTTCCCTAAACCATACTGTTAGTTGAACTGGCAACACTCAACGCCCTTTGAGTGTAGTGCTTTGTGATTGGCTACTGCCCTATTCAGTATGCATTCTCATTTCACACTCGGTGTCCTGTGAATGAATGAATGTCGAAAAGGGGGCCTACAACATTTTTGAGCATGGTAACAAATATTTAGGCTAACCTGAAATTAATTGGTGCCATATTAATATTTCATTAATATTACATTTTACTTAGTTACTGTTAGTCACTGAGTTAAATGCGAGGAGAAGTTAGGAACTAAGGAGTCTCCACTGTTAGTGCTTTGCTACAGTTTTCAATCAGTAAGTTATTACTTCCAACAGAGGCTGGATTACATAGTATGAGTTTAGTACTCAGAGTAAATGTAACACTAAATAGACAAAAAGTTCATTCATAAACTGCTCTGTAATGAGCAAGAAACCCTGCAGGCTCCATCACAGTATTTTTTCATTGATGATTTTTTTCTTATCACAGTGTTTTGTATTCCTGATATAGCGCACAGCGATTCCCTCGGGATGGTGAACCGACGCTCCCTGCGCTCGGTCTCGAACAGCTCCATGTGCTGCACATGCACAAATAGTGTTGGCACATCAGACTCGTTCATTTTCCTCCCTTTCTCTTTCTCTGTTTCTCTGTCTCTCTCCTGAACCTCCCAGTGCCGTCGTCGATTCCTCGGTCGGTCACTGCAAATCTGCTGTAAGGAAACTAAAAATTCATTTAGTCCGACCCCAAATCAGAGGGTGTCTGCACCACGGCCTTATTACACACCGGGCCTTACTTGTGTTGTGGAGGTGGATGGGGTATTATTATCTATGTGCTACCCACCCAGCTATAAAAACGCCTGGTGCTGCATCTCTACATCACACACTGCCCCTGCACTAGTCCTCTCTTTCTCCCTCCCTCTTTCTCTCCTCTCTCTCTCTCTCTCTCTCTCTCTCTCTCTCTCTTTCTCTCGCTTTCCGCTGTACAGTGGGGTCCACCTCTTCTCTTCTGTTCTCTTCTGTTCTCTTCTCTTCTCTTTCGCACTCATCCACTTGCTCTCCGTACCACGCACGCGTGAGTGACTGAGTGTGCGTGTGTGTGAGTGTGAGTGTGTGTATGAATGTATGTGCTCAAGAGAGGGAGACACAGATAGAGAAAGACGTTGTTTCTGCCACTGTTGGAGGCTTTTTTTTTTTTTTTTGTGAATGGAGGAAGGATGAGCGCATGAGTGAGAATGGAATGGACAGAGAACCTGGTGTAAAAGACAGGAGACGATGAGAGAGACGCAGAGAGAGAAAAAGAGAGACAGAGAGACGAACATCACTCCGTAGTCTCAGGATAAGTCACACACATTCCAGAGGAGGTTCGGGGTGAGTGTGTGTGTTTCGTTCTCTTTTGTCGGGGGAAAACTTCACAGTGTTTTGGTGCGTGCCTTTGAAAAAGTCAACGTGTGTTTCTGTTCTTTTTTTTCCAACACCTTTCGTTTGGGTGTGTGTGTGTATGTGTGTGTGTGTACAGATCAGGTGTAGCCCTGTACAGTGACAATAGTGCGGCCGTGTCATGGCATCGCTGGCACACGGTAATTTGATGACTCGTGAAATTGTTTGGGTTGCAGCCTGCCGTCTGCAAAAATATAAGGAGGATGGGGAAAGTGTGAAGCTTTGACTGTCGTGAAAAGGGTCAAACGATCCAGTTTGCTGATTTGCGTTCGACACCGTGGTGACTGTCAATAATGTGTCAGAGGTGCTTTCCCTTAACCACGTCCTACTTCTGAGGACTTCTAATAGTATGAAAAGAAAGGACTCATCAAAGTGTCTTTCACACACACACACACACACACACACACACACACACACACACACACACACACACACAGAGTAAAATGCTTACACATCAAGAACAAGATTTGGAGCTGAAATGAGGCCTGGCGCTGTACTGTAATTGGGTTGTGCTAGTTTGAGCCCAAACCGACTGTAGGAGTCAAACCGGTCGAATAAGCAGGGCAGAGGGCAGGACGGCATGTGCTTTACTCCAAGGAGACACATAACAGGTGTAAATTATTGTTTGCGGGACAAAAAACGTCACTCCTTTGATGATGGTGTTCGAGCACTTCGGCTCTGTGTACTTATACAGTGCCGGATTAGAGCAGACATGACCCAGCATCAGGATGTATTAGCATCTGTTTTATGACCAGGGTTCATGTAGCACAGGTGTGTTCATGCCACTTATTAGATCAGGACACATTTTTGGGGGCGCATATTACTTTCCAGATCTGGAGATATGAGTAATAATTTAATTATATATTTGTATTCATTTTGTCATTGGTAAATTATGCTCCTCCATCTCAGAATTTGGACCTCCAATGTGTTCACAAACATTTATATATATATATATATATATATATATATATATATATATATATATATATATATATATATATATATATATATATATATATATATATGAAAATTTAAATAAAGTGTAGCATTTAGCACCAAGTTTGGTGAAAGTAAATGTTCATACCTGTACATTACTTGAACATTATTTGAACAAACTGTGTCTCTCAAAAACCATAAAGACTAGGTTTTTCCTTTTGACAGGCACTATATATATTTATATATAAATCTTATCTTGTTGAAGTTATACACTAATCAACACCTTCAATATGACGGAAATCAGTTTACAGAATTTGATGGTTCTACTGTATAAATGCAGATACTATAAACTATAAAAAGAGTCATCAGAATCCCAGTAAAATGTCAAAGAGACAGAAAGGACAGTCTCATCATAAAATTTTTACATTTCTGACTATAACCTATTATTATTAGTCAGAGATTAGGCCTTCGGGTTCCATCTTTGTAGCATGATCTCTACTTCATTACAGAATTCCTAATTTAAGGAGCACTTGACTGCAGCATTGTTATAGGACTCACAGGGTTTGATGTTACACTACATTACTGGCTTATAAAACTGTCCTAAAGTGTAAACCAGGCTACAGGCCTCACCATAAACATGGCCTGAATAGAAAAGAAAAAAAACAGAACCCAAAACCCCACACTTTTATTGTGCCCTCGTTAGACCCGAGCGAGACGAAGTGTGTGAAATTATCGCCAGCCAAATAAACACCCGAAAAGCTCAGAAACGCTGAGTTTATACCACATCACAGATCTTACAGCCAATTCATTAAATCATCATGACCCCAATTTGTAGCAAGAGGCACACCACTGAGAATACGAGCGATCCGTTTTTCCCAAAGTTCGTAGCCAGAGTTTCCCAAACGAGGCCAGTTTAAATTCATCTGCTGATCCTGAACCGTGACGGAGGCGCTCATTACTCGTGTCACACCTGTCATTACCGCAGCGCTTCCGTCTCCTCTGGCTGAGAGACACATCACCCAAATCCAAATTCAGAACCATCTGTTCAATTATTGCAGGGCCATTGCTAAGACGCCGACGAGCGCCGGTGTGTGTAAACAGGTTAAATAAGTGGCTGTGCTAACGGCTAACAGCCTGAACCTACAGGTCGCCCTCCAGCTCAGCCTTTGGAAAGGCCCTCAAATGATCTCCCTTAGGACCCACTAACCCAGCACTGGATTGAGCCAATTTACCACCACCTATTCCTCACGTACAGCTCCTTCTTAACCTCTCTCGCTCTCTCTATCTCTCTCTCTCTCTCGCTCACTCAGTCTATCTTCCATGTCTGTCTGTAATACTGTCTCTCTCCTGCTCTTCTCTGTTGACACCTCTGTCCTCGGCACCAGGAGATATGATGAAATATGTCTGAGGGATGTGAACTGTTTTAACTTTTCTCAAAGTTTTGTCTTAACTTTATTCCTAGCTGATGAACGAGAATTCAACTCACATCTTTAATACTATATATATATATATATATATATATATATATATATATATATATATATATATATATATATATATATTATAATTACCCAACAATAGAGGAAAAAACAGTGTTTAATAAGTGACTTAAACCTCAAACAACCAAGTGTGGAGCTTTGTCCTCAATAAGTACAGCAGTAACGGAGAGTGTGTGTGTGTGTGTGTGTGTGTGTGTTTGCTAGTGTGTGTTATTTTAAAAGATCAAAGTTACTTTTGTTTTTACTCAATTAAGTGACATTTAGGTTTCTGAGGTGAACACTCATGCTTTGCCTTCTTAGCGTTCTAGAATTAGAACCAGAGCTTTTTCTTTCAAAATCTGAAAATCAAAACCAAAACTTGAGAAAAGAAAAAAAGTCCTTAAACTGAACTTAAAATGAAACTAAATGATGCATAAAGATAAAAAGATCACACCCAAGTATGAATGTACAAACTCTTATAGCACATATAATATACGTACACGCTTAGCGGCATTCGACATCGTCATACTGTACGATCGAGCAACAAATCAAAGAAAGTGGAACAGATGGAAAGAAACTAGAGCACAATAGAGAGTGTATTGTTATAAGAAAATAATCTACTGGAATTTTATTCAATTGTATTCCGATTCGCCATTAGTTACAATTTTTCAATAGTTTTAATTTTTATTTTTGTTGTTCAATTTTTACATTATTAATGAACGTATGAGTTTTATTTAAATAATACAACACAATAACAATGGAGACTCCTTCCATTAATGTTAAATATAAATATCTCTAATTATACATTGGACTGCTACACTAAGCTCTGGTAATTAAAATGTTACTGTAGAAACAAAAACATACTCAAAATTATAAGTAAGTATTTGTTGAGCTTCTACCAGAAAATTGTATTGGGGTTAAGCTCAAGATCACCCCTCTTTATTATGTTATTTTATTTTATTGTACTTTATTAAGTAAATTTCATCAGCAATTCAGACCATTTTTTTACACGTCACGTCTCATAACTTTTTTTCTCACTACAATCCAAAATTACTGATGATTTTCTTGTAAAAGAGAGACATGATTTCCACCACTGTTAAATCTTGTCAAATTGTATGCAATGCTTATGCTATAGTTTTATTTAATTTGTTATATAGTTTTTCAATATAAAATCTATTGCAATTTCTGTAACATAATTGTAGATTTGGAAATCTTTTCTGAGAGTTTGGTCAGAAGAGTTAAAGAAGTTATTCATTGGCACTGCTGTGTGTGTGTGTGTGTGTGTGTGTGTGTGTGTGTGTGTGTGTGTGTGCACTTGTGGGTGTGGGTGTGTGTGTACTTGTGAGCCCGTGGTGGTAGCCATGTAGGACGCTACAGTGGGAAAGCAGTGCCCTCCTTCCCGCTCTGAGCATGTGTCACATCCTGCTCCTATCCTACACACACACACACACACACACACACACACACACACACACACTATAATTATGGGAGTGTATCTGTGAGGACAGGGGAGGGGAAGAGCACGGAGTTAGGCAGCTACAGAAGTTGCACGTGTTCCCAGAGTGGGTGGGATCGACTGTTGTTTTTAGCTCTAAATGCCTGTTTGACTTGGCTGGATTTTCCAGGGAGGGGCACACCGTCTTTTTTCTTTCCTTCTTCTTCTTTTTTTTTGGTACAGTAACCTGTCAGGGAACTTCTGAGGACATCGGCACCCCCCTTTCCTTCTGCGTTGCGCTGTCATGTTGAAACAATATGATCATGCTTTTAATTCATCTACAAAGTGTCAAACATACATGACAGCTTGACATTAAAAGGTTTTTCTGAGAAGGAACGTCCTCTTGCCCCACTTCTATACGGCTTTGTTTTAGGCGCTCTTTTGCGAGGTGGAAACAAATCGAGAGCATGCAACAACGTTCTATAAATACCCGGATCATTTCTGAATTACTGCGTGCACCTTAGGATGGTTTGCAACGTACTGACATATGATGCAGAAGAATGGAACTATCTGAGAAGCTCCAGGGGTTGGTGACGGGTGGAAATCATGACCCACTATTATAAAAAAATATATATATATATTAGATTTATTGTTGGGGTTTTATAGTTATTTGCTGATTTGCCTGGTTTACTGAATTCAATTGATTTAATCCAGAGGTGCCTATGTTTTTTCTTATTTTTTTCTTATTTTATATTCAAATTTAAGTTTATATTTATGATCTCATAATATAAAAAAAAATATAATAATAATTTAACTCTGTAATGCAGTTTTATTTTTAAAGTTACAAATTTCAATATTATTGAAATTTATAGTCCAATAAAACTGTTACAATCCAATTTATTGTACAATAGAGTTCAATGCCTAATACAGATATTTAGTTATATCTAATTTAAAGACATAAAACTGGTTCTTATTGTTCAATTATTTTGCATCTCTTTCCTCAAGAAATTCAGTGTAGAGGAATAACATATTCATTTTATAATTATATGTGATCAAAGATTAGTGAAAAGTGTGTAAAAAAAACTATGCAAGAAAATCCAAGACATTGAGCCTTTGTTTAGGCATCTCTGGATTAATCCAAATATTAATAAATAAATCAAAATTGGCCTTTAAATATAATGGTCCATGTACAGTTAGGGTATAACAACATGGTTAGGGTTAAATTAATAGGTTTTGTGTAAAGATTTATAGAACTAAATATGCCGTTCTTTTGAATGCAAAGTTACCTCCAAAATACCTCAGAAACATTAATATCACCCAAATGCAAATAACGAACCTGAAATTTGTCGAATTCAGTTCATAAAAACGAATTACGTAATATTTATTACATAATTTTTCAAGAACTTTACCCAGACCATGGAACATATACTGATCTTTGTTTCAGTTCTATGCAGCATTTCAGTTACTCTCTGTAAATGGCTTCCCCCGCCCCCTTTCAGACACGCTCCTGATGTTCACGACACACTTCTCCTCATTTAGACACGTTGTTTCTGCTTTATTAGACTATATATCTAATAAACTGGTAATTATAGCAACTGTCTCCTAGCAACAGTGCAAGAAATGTTCAATACTTGATTGGTAAGAGCTCGGATGTGATCGTGAACAAATAGATAAAAAAAAAAGAGGAGGAAGAAGGACGCTGGCCTGAGGATGCTGGCAGGAAACTGCTCGTTTTCTTTAAAGTCAGTCAACAGGGCTGGTTTGGATTTAGGAATTCTCAAAGCATCCATCTAAATGTCTGCACTGACCACGCACTGAGATTATGCTCTATTCATAGCTGTGAATGAAGGACGACGGTGCCAATAAAAGGCGACATGAAAATTTTATGGAATCGACAGGTACAGTTCAGTTGCCATACCCGCGTGCTGGAACACAGCTGAACATAATTACCGAATTAAAGTAACTCTTTATGTGATTTGGCTGTTTGCACTAGTAGGTGAATTTAGATCTATGCCTTATTTCTGAAATTCTAATAAATAGTCAACCAATTTATATGTATTCAACAAAGAAGATCCTTTGAACACATGTTTTATTCAAAGAATACTAAACCATTCGAGGGGGAGGCAATGTACTGTATGTAAAACCATCTTGCCCTCCAAACTTCTTTCCTTTAGTCTAGAAACTAGAGTCTGACCCCCTTTGCCTTCCTGTGTTTTGTTTCCAAATGTCACAAAGACAGTGTGTGTGTTTGTGTGTGTGAGATGGTACATCTTGCTTTATATGGTCTAAGACACCATGCTCACAGAAGATAAGAACGAGAGGGCTGTAGAGAGCTAAAAAGAGTGTGGAGGCCACCAAGTCTTATTTGAGGGATACATTAAAGAAAATTACATTCTAGCATCTGCTGAAAGAACTACTCAATCATTCTGTCACACGCTTTTTTTCTGCTTTTGTTCTACAGATTTCTATAAGACTATGGCCCACAGTGAGGAGGACCTCATTGGGATCCCCTTTCCGAATCACAGCAGTGACGTCCTGTGCAGTCTGAACGAGCAGCGGCGTGCTGGCTTCCTGTGTGATGTGGTCCTGGTGGTGAAGGACCAGGAGTACCACACACACCGCTCTGTGCTGGCGGCATGCAGTCAGTACTTCAAAAAACTCTTCACCGTGGCCACGGGCAATGGTGACCCCAGCCATCATGGTGTTTACGAGCTGGACTTTGTAGCACCCGAATCGCTGACAGCCATTTTGGAGTTTGCGTACACGTCGACGCTGACGGTGACACCTTCCAACGTGAAGGAGATCCTGGGGGCAGCGCGGCTTTTGGAGATCCCATGTATCATTAACGTATGCTTGGAGATCATGGACACTGGAGGAGGGGGCGGTACTGGTGGCAGAGAAGGAGATGAAGAAGAGGATGAGGAAGAAGATGAGGAAGAGGAGGAAGATGAGGAAGAAGAGGAAATGGCGGAAGAGGCAGAGATCGACTCAAAAGATGGCGAAGTTGCAGAACGAGACGAGGACAACCTCAGTGAGAGATCGCTTCAAGCCGACGTTTCTGAAAACCAGCAGAACCGAATCACTGGCACAGAGCGAGGAGCAGACAGCCCCGCATGCAGCTCACAACAAAAAGTACACGCAGAAAGAGAGTCAAACTCTCAAAAATGTCAGTCACGTACTCCAGAAAAACCCAGAGAACAAGAAGGATTGGAAGGCAAAGCACTGAAAGACTTTTCTATCGAGTCCCTGTTGCAGGAAGGGCTGTACCAAAAGATGCCAGGATTGGAGAGGGGATCAGGCTTCACCTCTCTTCTTCCTGGATTCTATCCTCCAATTTGGGCTGCAGAGTTTCCAGGCTTCCCACAACTCCTGGATCCCCAATGCCCACCTCACCCTTACCCAACTGCTTCATTGGACAATGGGCCTTTGGATCTCGCCATCAAGAAGGAAGTCATCAAAGAGGAACTAAAAGATGATCTTCCCAGTGCTCTGCTCCACAGAGAATTCCTCAAAGACTTTGTAAGTCCAAGTGTCGGGGCAGCTCCTGAGCCCTCTCTTGGCCAGATTAAGGATGAAGCAGATCTGCGAAATTACTTGAGTTTTCTCTCAGCATCCCACCTAGGGTCACTGTTTCCACCATGGCAGCTTGAGGAAGAGAGGAAGCTGAAGCCCAAAGCGTCACAGCAGTGTCCCATCTGTAACAAGGTCATCCAGGGTGCAGGCAAACTACCTCGGCACATGAGGACGCACACAGGCGAGAAGCCCTACATGTGTACCATCTGCGAGGTTCGCTTCACAAGGTAAGAGAGAGACTGGGCATAGCATACATTAAGTCCATCCCAGATAGCACCCAGGTGGGCGCATTTTAGAACCGGTGTGCCAAAGGCCTCCTCCAGGGGGCAAGTCTTGAGAACACACACTTGGCAGGGGGGTGAGATCCACACTGTTAGGGTGTGAAAGCCGAGGTGCTGGTTATACCTGCTGACTTGAGACCATATTAGCCTTTTAAATCAAGATGAACAGAAGGTTATCGCTTGGTTAATAAAAGAATTCACCTGCCAAATCAGCACAACTGGAACACAAAGATTTCTCAGCCTTCAAAGTGTTGTTTTTTTTCCAGTTTTTCTGCACAGCATTTTATCATTCTTACTTGTTACACATCAAAGTTTTCACAAGCTGTTTGAAGGTTACATTGTCATCAAATTTAACACTGAAGTTGTGCGAATAACAGGAAAGGTTGGGGAGTCGACAAGGCCAGACCAAATCAGTCACACAAAGAGAAGTTGCAACCAAGCATCAAGCACCTGTCATAAGGCATCACCCCAAGTCATGCAAATGCTTTTGTGAAACAGTGCAATTTTGCGGTCGTCCTCCTTCAGAGCTCAACAGTGGTTTTTTTTCATACTGTAATAACATAAGAAAATACAACCTAGATTTTACTTCTTAACTAGAACACACTGTATCACTGAATAACTAAAAGTTTCAATTGGAAAGCACTTACGAGAAAAAAATGGAATGTTGATATGACTTTAGTGTACCACAAGAAGGCAAAAGACAAATCTTAAAAACCCACTGGCATGTCATTCCCCCCCTGTGCTTACCTATATAGGGCAAGTTTCACTCATAGATTTTAGGCATATAAACCAACCGCTACAAATGTGTGCATCTTATACTGTATAGATAGTAACTTTCGATTTACTGTAGTTCTTGAGGTTCAATGGGGAATTTTGGGGGTTTGAAAAATGCACAAAAGCTGCAAGATCTTTCGTAGCTGTCGAAGGATAACCGTAAAACCCCACTTACTCAATGCTGTTCTTTCTTTACCTTTCAGGCAAGACAAGTTAAAGATCCATATGCGCAAGCACACCGGCGAGCGACCCTACATGTGCCTGCACTGCAACTCCAAATTCGTGCACAACTATGACCTAAAGAACCACCTGCGTATCCATACAGGCGTACGGCCCTACCAGTGTGAGCACTGCTACAAAAGCTTTACCCGCTCTGACCACCTGCACCGGCACATCAAGCGCCAGAGCTGCCGCGTGTCACGGCCACGCCGGGGCCGCAAACCCTCCTCCTCATGGCGCTCCTCGTCTGGCTACTTCTACCCTCCAGATGCCCATCCACTACAAGGAGACCAAACATTGCGCTTGCCATCCCTTGGGGCACCAGTGCCTCCTCAACTGCCCCCTGAAAGACGGCAGGATTTAGACAGTGGAAGCATCAGAGAGAATCTGACTGACAGGAAGCTCATCTCAGAGGATGTGGACAGGAAGAGGGGGGTGTTCGCTTTTGCCCTGGCAAGGGAGGACGTTCTACCACACCCAGCATTTTACCCCCCGACCCCTGATCCCTGGACCGTGAGACTTGAACGAGCGCCACCCGTTCCTGAAGCCGCAAACTGACCGCTCAAAAAAAAAAGTTTTTCGTCATGCACAACTCTTTTGGGTATTTTTTCATAATGTGACTGGGAAGAATAAACTAGCTCAAGTTTGGAACTTTTCCCACAACGGGTGTGCGTTTGAGCAGCGTTCCTGACACTTTGTAAATCATATTGGCAAATTTCTGATTTTTAACAGATGTCTTTTTGTTGTTTTATCGTCAGCTTTCTAATGTGATGCCAGGGATTTAAAAGCATAAAAAAAAAATGTTCAAATCTTGGAAATGTATTTGTATTTATGATTCTTCTGGTGGTTTTATGCTTCTGTATTTGCTAACAAGGGTAAATTAAAAGTGGGACTAAAACCTACCCACAGACTGTTAAGTGCAATTCATTTTTATTTATTTCTTTTTTTTTCACTCCAAAGTTCCACAGGTAAGTCAGGTATCTCAAAGGGAAATAGAACTTCCACAACCTCTGTTTAAAATAAGCTACAAAATACAGGATTATCAGCACATCTGGAAAGTTACTCTCATCTACGTTAGCTAGGATTACATATACCACTATGCAAAGATCACACAAATAAATATTTAGCTTTTAGAAATTTTATCAAGACATTTACACCAAAAAAACAACAAACAGGAACAATTCAGTTTTCATGAAAAAAAAAAGGAAGCAATATGACAGGAATTGCATTATACGTATTTAAAAAGTCTACAATAATTTTTATCACAAAAAACCAGTGCAAAAAAATTTGAATTTTTTTAATTTTATTTGGATTTACCTTTAGACTTTACTTACAAACACAACTAGTTCACCCTTGATTATTGTCCAATGCTTCGTATGCACTATTGTACATATTTTATATATGTTTTATATAATCTTATGGTGAAGTTGCTCCTTGTTGTAAAGTATTTCGACTTTTAAAACATCGAAAAAAACACCCAAAGACGTGTTGTATGCGAACAAACTTTCAAAGTCTTTTTTAAAAAATCCCTGTTTGAAATCACTTTCATTCTCTTTCAGTGGCTTCACTAAAATTTTCAATCCTTTTTCTTGTTTTTTTTTTCCCTAGCTCTAAGTTGGCAGTTAAAAAAGTGTCTTGCAGGTGCTTGTCATGTACAGAAATGAGAAACAGGGACTGTGTCCATCATTTTTAAAGAATCTTGTTCCTCTTTTTAGCTCAATGACTATTGTAAGTCGACGGTGTTTTGAATTGCTATGGAGAAAATATTTTCAAGCTATTTATGCATATTTAAATAAGCCTTGGCTATATTTTGCTAAGATGTTTTTTTTTTTTTTTTTTTTTTTATAAAGACACTAAAATGTCCATGTCCTTGTTTGTGTGTGCAAAAAAAAAATCTTTTTTTTTTTTTATATAAAAGAATGTGTGCTTATGTGATGTTTACTTTGTTAATGATCGCAATTTAATACATTTAAAATGGAAAAAGTCACTTAAAAAAAAAAACAACCAGTTTCATTTGATCACTTCCTATGTGAAAGTACAGCAAAGTAAAAACAACTTTCATAACCTTTATGAGCAAAACAGTAAGCTTTTTCATTTAAATCAGAGTTTGTGATGTGAGAATGTTAATGTTCTGGTGTGTGTGTGTATATATATATATATATATATATATATATATATATATATATATATATATATATATATGCACACACACACACAAGCACGTATTTGAATACTCATATATATACACATATGTGTATATACCCACTACCCACTAATACACACACAATTACTTAAGCAATTTTACATACTGTACAACTAAATCTCTTGAGGGTAAACACATAAAGAAAATAAAACGTGTCATGTGATGGAAATATACTTGCACTATGCATTTATGAACGAATCAACCATAAACAATATTCAAGAATTAAAAAAAAAGGTAATTCACCATGTTCGAGAGCTGCACTTTATTTTCTATGTGAATACTTTCCATACCAGAATAAATGAGTGTTTCATTTGTACATTTTAAATGACATCCCTGGAGCAAATTCATGAATGAATTCATGCAAGATCTGGAACAATAAATATAAAAAAAGAAAATGTTTTTTGTTTTTCTCTTCTGCACCAACATTTGACATACTGCAAAAAATATTAATGGAATTCTGTGATTATAAGTGTTTTATGTTTTGTATATATAAAAAAAAACTGACAATGAGGATGGTTTTATGTCAGGTGTTTCGGTGTCCAGAGTCTGTGCTCATGTGTGTGTGTGTGTGTGTGTGTGTGTGTGTGTGTGTGTGTGTGTGTGTGTGTGTGTCAGTCCTTCCTGGCCTTTGTAGGCGTCACTTTGAGCTCATCATTTTCACACCAAATATGAATCATCAACATCATAACTTACACCATCAAACAGCAGAAAAAGATCAAAAGAACAAATATTTCCTATGGGTTTAAAAAAATAGAAGAATGAGTTCAGAGTTGACAAACGGTTCTGTTTTCTTTTTGTAGTCGCACCATTCATGGTATTTATTTAAAATAGAAAAATCAAGACAGTCGTGCATGATAAAGGACTTTGTCCACTGCATTCAGTTTAAATTCAGATGAGTTCAGGATGAAAGTATGGCAATCGAAATGCACGCGTTTCAAGATTTTACTGTTGCAGAGCGGCATTTTAGAGGGGGCTAATCTCAGAAATGACAGCTTGATCCTGACACACACTGTGCGACACTTCATTTTTCAAACTACGCATTTTGAGACGTACTTTGTGGACCTGCTAGACGTATCCACACACTTACTTGATAAATGCCTTCAAGAGATGCCACCCTACTGAGTCATCAGATCTTAGACCTGTAATCACATTTGCACTGTCAGAAAAAATGTGGAAATTGCAATAGCGTTGAAATTAAAAGATTTGTGGTGGGTTCTCTTATAACACTGGGCTCTAAGAATGGGTTTAGGTTCAGGGTCCAGGTGAGGCAGGAGCAAAGAATCCAGGAGGTCTGTAATTTTTTAAATGTCTACACCTATATAAAAATGGGGTTTTGTCGGTCAGGAATAATGTCTTATAAAATATTATACAATTTGACATAATATTCATGATGTAAATGTGCACTGGGGCTAGAAATGAAGTTTTCCTGCAATCATTACACACATGAGAAATGCATTTGAAGAACCTCCACCAGAACTTACCCACCTGATTTAACCAGAAAATAATAGAGAGACATTTTTTTAACATCAGGGAAATTAAATAATAGTCAAATTTAGGTGAGTGGAAATTGCAATTACGAGACATTTACTACTGCACGTTCGACTGCTGCCGCCTAGTGGACAAAAGCGCATATTGCATGCTCTTATCCCTTTTCCTCAGTCAACTTTTTACATCAAATATCAATACAGTGATAAATATTCAATACAGATCATTTCTAAAGATCGATATTTATCAAAATAAACTTATAAAAATGTTTTACATGCTTGAAGAATGGGTTAATTTTGTTCTGTAAAAGTGAATGTGATTTTATTAATGAAGAAAAAAAAATACAACAAATAAAATGTGTTTATTTTAATACATTTTAACATTGAAGGTTTTAATGTTTTTAGTTTGAATGTAATTAAGTGAAAAAAATGTACAGTTTAATCTCGAAGTGTGGTTAAGTTTATGCTATGGCTAGCTCGTAGCACTTAGCGTGTGTTAGATCGTTTGTTTGTAGCAAGTTTGCTTGCTAACGTGACTAATTCAAAATACTTCACGAGGGTACACAAATTAATGAGTATTTTAAACAAAAGCTACATATGAAAAAAATCATCAAATGATTGTGTTTATGGAATATTTAGAAAACACTTGTTTTAATAAAACCCATCTGGTTTTGTTTGGTTTGGTTGTTCTGTTCCTTGCCCCTGAAGTGCTACTTCCACATCAAGAAACTAATCAGGATCAAGTCTAAACATCAAATAACACTTTTTTTATTTGATAACTTTGGAAGAATAATTTGCTAAAATGCTAATATTATTTCGATGGGTACATAAGCAGATATGGTGGTCTGATTGCTTTCATTCATTATTGATTTCTACCACAAGAGGGTGCTCTTTCACCAGAAACCCGCTTTTGCTCCTTAAGAAAATACAGAAGATACACTAGAAGAGAAAGCAATGACGAACACACCTGAGCTCAGGTGTACTGTGAGATTAAATATGGTTTGGATTTGGAACTAATATTTATTATTTTAGCATTTTCACACATCCACAAATTAATGTTGGAAATTCCTCAGAGAGAAAAGTGACTGTAGTGATTTATTTCAGTTATTTATGTAAGACATGAAATATTAGCATACAATATATTGGCACAGTCGAAGTATTGCCACCTCACAGCTCCAGAGTCCACAGTTTTAATCCTAAAACTGGGTTACAATGTTTTCCCCCATGTCCGTTTGGGATCCTTCAGGTTCTCTGGTTTCCTCAAACCTTCCAAAAACATGGCCGTAGGTAACCTGTTGATTCTACATTAGCCCATGTTGTGTACATGTGTATACAGTGTACTGAAATACAATGTACAGCCCAAACTGAAGTGTATTCCTGCTTTACATTATCTGCTCCTGGGATCGGCTCCTGATCTCCTGATGTCCAGGATAAAATAATGAATAAAAAAAATCCAAGTTTCCTATTTGACCCACATTTTGCCCTCAAAGCAAATTTGGACTCCACCTTAAAGAACATTTTATAACCGACCACTGTAGAGACGATGTCAAATCGTAGACAATATAATTACTGTACGTGTGGTTCGGAGGTTGCCCATGAGCCGGAGCAGATCGTATGGAGTTTCCAGCACATCTGCACAAGGAGGAGGAGTTCTGGGGTCCCTCAAACCCCCACGCAACCTCAAAGTACCACCAGGCTTTTTCTTTTTTATATTCTGTCTTGATTTAATAAGTTACACAGCACATCTCATGGATTTTTATCCTCACTGAACTCTAACTAAAATCCAGAACATTCAACTGAGGTTTGAGATTTGATTTGATTTTCATACATGCTCCTGCAGACCATTTATTTGTCGTGTTGTATCTACTCTACTTCTTCAGGCAAGCCAAATAGTTTTACAACAGACTTTTTTTTAATATATATAATACTCAACAAATTGTACATTTTGTGGTTTTTCCAGAATTCAAGCTTGTCTTCTGTGTCTGTGGGCCTCCAGAGTTCTCCACCCTGTAACAGACCACACAGCTTGGGCTCCACCTTGAAACTCACAGACTCTATGGCAGAAAATTCTCCACTATCTTCCCTGCCAACAGTGATGGCCAAGACCTCCAGCTGTGAATGCCACGTCTAATTTGACATTTTCCAGAATGTTATAGTTTGTTTTTTTAGCTTAGTTCCAGCAGAAATGGTCAACACGTTTCAGTTTATGGATTACATCTATTTACATTTACTGACATTTATGCTATATGGCAGATGGTCTTACCCAGAATAGTTCTTATCCAACTGAGCAGTTGAGGGTTAAGGGCCTTGCTCAAGGGCCCATCAGTGGCAGCTTGGTGGTGCTGGAATTTAAAATCATGACCTTCTGATCAGAAGTCCAACATCTTAACTACTAAGCTACGCCCTCCCCTATAAGCTACAGTACATCCTCCTTAGTAATATATAAAAGTTGGCAACGTTTTTACATGGTCAGATTCAGCATCTGCATTAACCAACATTACCTGTCAGTTCTGTTTAGCGATGACAGATATATTTACTGAGAAGATAAGTGTGATCTTCCTGCCGTGAGCATGTGGTCTAAATATTGATGCAAATTGAGATATGAGAAGAACCACACATATTCTTTTTTTTTCTAGTCTAGAATTGAGATGTTCTTCAAAACTGAAGGCAGCAAACAGGGCTGCTGCAAGAGATCACGTGAGCAATAGGTTCATCCTTAGTATGGTCCATATTGCAGTGGATTAAATGAGGATGCTAGGTGGGTTAAACTCTTGTAGGCAGGTACAAAAGATATAATAGTTGCAGCAGTGAAGTCTCTTGCATATCTCACATTGAGATCGGTTAAGAGAAAGAATGATGTTGCTGAGGTTTAACCATTCTGACAATGCTGACATACAAAAAATATCACTGAGCAATTCATGATTATAAACCCTTTAATTCAGCCCTCTTTTTTGCACAGTTCTGTTTCTGTCTAGTCTTAAGATCTGGAGCCTTGCTTGTATCTTTATATGCCATTTTTTTACTCTCTTTTAAAGGACATCTTAACCATCTTTGAATTCTTTTCATTGCTTAATATGCCCCATTTCTTTCTTTTTTTTTTTGACATTCCAGATATCCTATACCTTCTATGCATTCCATATTTCCACATATTTTAGTCTGCTCCTGATTTGTGCTTATGCAAAGTAAACCGAGATATACTGGAGTTTTACTCTGTGTGTATACACATTACGGAGTTTGTCATTAAACACTATACAGCATTGAGTTACAAAAAAGCTCTTCATTTAAATGGCTGTTTAATGAATCTGCAACACATTTAGGATCATTTTATGTTTTAAAATGACTGTTCATGGTGATTCACAATGCTAAATATAAAAAATATTAAAATATCCCCTTTCAGAATGACGATGTAATGATTAGTAATAGCTACCGGTTTAACCAAATTTCCATACTGATGAGGAAGTGAACCAGAGTAAGAACAGGAGCTATGAGGATGGTTTTGAACTGTGGTTAATGTCAACAGTCTGCTACACTGACTCAGGACCCCAGTTTTCATCTGATCACCATCAGTGTTCCCTCTTACGCCTGGTTCCTTTCAAGGTTTCTTCCTTACGCCATCTGGGAAGTTTATCCTTTCCACAGTCACTCATCAAGCACAAACTACCACTTATAACATCTTATTCATTCTTTATCATCACATTATCTGTGTAAAACTGCTTTGAGACAATGTTCATTGTTAAAAGTGCAATATAAAAAATAATGAATTGAATTGAGCCAATTGGAAGCTGATAATGATTAATTAATCCTTATCTTTAATCTAGCCAGACCAAGTACACAGGGCCCGATTTGGGTTTATGGACTGGGATCACCTCCATGTATAAAAGCTTAATGGTTTGGAATTGTTTAGAGACTTATTTTAGGTTAAAGGAATCCTGACCCAACATGGCTACTCTTCTATACTTCAACATACACCATGCAGTTTCATCTGGACTGTGGCTCATTGGAACCGACTTTACCATAAAACAAGACAATGAGTCGAAGTGTATATCTGAGTTCTGTAAGAGTTATTTAGAGAGCAAACAGCCGTCTGGAGTTTTATCTATAATGAAATGACCTGCCCAGTCACTGCACCTAAACCCTATTGAACTGCTTTGGGATGAACTGGATTGCAAGAAAAAAATCTCCAATTAGTAAAGAACGACTTTGGCAAGTTTTCCAAGAGGCACACCAACGTATTTTAGCTGAAGAGTGTGTAAAGCTGTTACTTCTTTATGCTAAGTAAAGATTAAAAAAATAAATAAAGTGTAGCATCTTTACATTGATATATTTTTTTGGTAAAAGCAAATCTTTATACTATTACATTACCAAATTTTAACAAAACATAATAAAATATGTGTCTCTCAAAAACTATAAAAGGCTGACAGACACAAATATTTATTTATTTATTTATTTATTTATTTATTTAATAAATCAATACCTTCTGACCTTCAGATTTAGGAATTTGATGCTTCTGTTTTATAAATACAAATGCTATAAATTCAGTTTCTAAAATTCTGCTCGTTAGCTATACTTGAGGAGCTTATCCAAAACAAGTGTGGTGGTAAAGGATAAAATAAGAAACTGCTCATTTCAGAATATGTAGATCTCACTGACTTTCCGATCAACAGCAGCTTGAATTGATTTAAAAAAAAAAGTACTGTAATTTTGTGGACAGGAATTATTTCAGATTCAGTGGGAACTGCAAACGCACGCTTTAAAAACGTACGCTGTGCAAGAAAACCCAACATAAAGAGCTATCGGACTTCTTAAAGCGAGCATGACCATCTAACTTATTCCATAAACCTCTTATGCTCAGATCTCCTATACAATCATGCACTCATTCTGCGTTTGCACACAGCACCTTACATCGTCAATGTCATTGTTACTGTTTCTGGTTTGTTATTGTAATGCATCATTCCATTCCATACAATTTGTATTTCAGTTTTGCACGTCTGAATATATTTGCATTATCTTGTACTATCACTTTATCTATTTTCTCATATCTAATGCACAATTTTCTGAGCAGACGATCAGGTTTACATTTCACTGCAATTTCACTGTGTTCTGTATCTATATATATATATATATATTGTTACAAATAAAAAAATCTTGAATCTTGTATATCTGACTCAACTTAGTTCAATCTTTTCTTTTACTATACATGTTATTTCCCTGTTTATTTATTTACCATTTCCCCAAAAAAGCATCTCGTCATCAATCCAGATATCCAGGTGCTTCCAACAAAAGCTTGAACAAGATAAAAGGAAGGTTTCTCGACTAGACTCCTTCTCTTTCAACATATAGGAAGCTCCGGTCACAATGCTCTGCAAATACACACACACACACACACACACACACACACACACACACACACACACACACACACACACACATTGCATACACATTTATGAGAATATTCAGATAGAGGTAAAGCGGAAGGCACGTTTCCTTTTGTGATTAATCATGCTTTCCTACAGCGAGCGAAGCGAGAGATCATTCAGCACCATCTATTGTTCCAAACTAAAATAACAGCAAATCAATCGCTCATAAACAATGTACTCGTCTAGCAGAACTATGTTTCAGTATGATGGCAGTGATTCATTATTGTATGGATGCAAGGTCTTTGAGATGACATGGACACAATGCACATAAGATGATGGATCAAGGTAGGCAGGGGACAAATATCGCTGAAACAGTTGATTTTGAGTTTTGTCTTGACTCTATTTTCCACTCATGTCTTTTGTTCAGCAATGTTGCGTTGTTTGATATTTATTTATAATCACAAATCTATGCCCGAATCTGCCTTACTTTTATCAAACGCTATCGAAAAGTCAGAGGAGAATCCATCGAAGGATTTAAAAGTCTACAATGCGAAATATCTCACAAAACTAAGGACTATTAGATATAAAAACATGGTGTATTAAAACCTGTTGGCTTTGATGAATCCTGTATGTCAGGTATTTTAGCTGTGTGGCCAAGAACCTTCCTACTATATCAAGAGACACTTAATGAGTTTCTACATACTGTAAAGGACAACATTTCCGCACAAAGGGGAGTTTTAGATTCCAAGATCTTGAGAAATCATGGTGAATGATGGTGCTGCTTTCAGTTCTGGAAAGATAAATTTATTAGCGTAGTGCAGCATGTGCTTCATGAACCTTAATTATCAATGAGGACTTAGCAGTCTCAAAATAAAATTACGTACTTTGAGAACAAGGTAGTAAACTCAATTCAAGAAACACAGATACAGGACCTCACTGGGAGGTCCTGATTGGGGTCTATTCATTCATTCGGTCAATGTACGAGGTGGTATCAAAAGGTTTCGAGACTTACAGTGTTCCTGCCACTTTTGGAATACGTCCTGGAAGTCTTCTTTTCGAAGCGTGTCAAGCACCTTCTGCGATTCCTATTAAGCAGCCCTGTCAGATGATGAGATGCCTGCACACCACCTGTTTCAACTTTCCCCCATGCTGCTGGTGACCCTGCAGAAGTGGTAACAGAAGCCCAAAGGTTACATCATACCAGACCTTATGGCACTATACACATCCTCATTTAGTAAGAAAAGCTTCAATGAAGATAGATAGATAGATAGATAGATAGATAGATAGATAGATAGATAGATAGATAGATAGATAGATAGATAGATAGATAGATAGACAGACAGACAGACAGACAGACAGACAGACAGACAGACAGACAGACAGACAGACAGACAGCTTTGTGTTTCTCTTGCAGGTCTGAGTCCCAGAACATTTTTATAGACAGAAATTCCCCAATCATATGTCACCACTGACCACAAGGCCAAGATGCTGTTTCAGGTTCAGCGTTGTTCCGTCTTTCGTTCACATCTATTTATCACCTTCCCACAGACGTCTACGTCCTTTATTTATGCCTGTAGACTTCGTAATATTATACACAGATTCACGAGTATACAGTGGGAAATTTAAACCTCACAAGAGATGTTAGAGCTGAGCTGTCAATCATGATGCCATAAACTATCAGGAAATAAACGATACAAAATTAAAGTAAGAAACAAAAAGATTGAATTATTTCTACCTATACAATAAACACATATGTGGTTCTTCACTGAACTGCTTCCACAAAGTCAGAGGCACACAACTGTACTTTGGATCTCAGCATGAAATTACTTTACTTACACCTTTGTGGCTGAATGAAATCTCCACAAGCACATTCCAAAATCTAGAGGAACATCTTCCAGAAGAGTGGAGGTTATTATAAGAGCAAATGAGGACTACATGTTGAATGGGATGTTCAAAAAGCACACACCAATCTTATGGAGTTTTATATTATCTTATAGAAATTCTCAGTCTAAAGTGATTCCGATTCAGAGCCACAGTGAATTACTGAAACCTGCTTTGAACTTTTGTGTGAGCAAAAATGTGGAAATAAATATTAAGGAAAAAAGCAAACCCATGATGTCAGAATGTTTTGAACATAGATAGTAAAATGACACTCATTGGGATTGGGTGATTGAATTTCCATGATTTTCCATACTGGTGGGGATGGATTGGGTTGGTCTGTTTCAGCAGGTCATTCCAGCATGCTGAGCAGATGTTACACAGATATATACAGACTGCTGCTGCACAGTGTTTAGTCTAGCTGCATTAAGGTGACAACGGAAAAGGTGTTAGACCTCCCAGATGGGGTTGTGGTTTACATTTAAGAAAAAAATGTCTCTAGATCTTGATGGACTAACACGTATAGCTTACGGAGTCAAAAACCACCAAACTACACATGGAGAGACAAAGGCATCTCACTTTAGTATGATTTGACTGATTTGTTGCATTTTTTCAAAGTTTCACAAACACCAATTTTTCAGAAACCACCACTCAACAACTCAACTGATATGAAGACTTGTGATGTGTTCTGATGATTCTAGCTCTCTTGATAAACTTAAGAAACTCATTTTGGACACCAAACATGTCGACAAGTGTTCTAGTGAAATGTCTGGGAAATGTGTGTATATCTGATTTGGTCAATTGATGTTCATGATCAAGACTTTTTAAATAACTGTAAAAATCTCCTATGGTGTCACTGTGTCACTAAAATATAGCCAAGCAATAGAAATACTATTTCTAAAATATTTGTATTTTTCCTGAAAAAAATGTAAAAAATTACAAATGTTAATAAATTTCTGTTTCTATTCATTTTCATTAATGCATTATAATATTTGCACACTGCTATGTAAGCAAAAGCTTAATTTCAGTCTACAAGAGAGAACTTTTCATGTAGAAGCTCTTTCTTTTGGTGAATGGAAACCTTTTGCTCCAAAGTCATGTATTTCATGCTCTTTAAAAAACGCATGGGCTGCATTGTTTCTCATTTATAGAGTCATTTGGAGACATCTACGTATAATTGCTGAGCTAAACAGCATAGTGAATTCATCTACCAAACTATACTTTCTGCTCTGACATGCAGCTTGAGCTTTTTTTTAGAAGTTGTGGTAAAACCACAAACCTGCACAGAAGTTAAAGATGAGTGTGAGACAGACAGAGAGAAAGAAAGTAAATGTAAAGTTTTATCCATTTGAACCACATTTATCTTCTGGTTAACAGGTTCAACGCTACTAAATTGAAAAGTCATGACACCTGCAACCTCCAAAGTCCAAATTTGCACACCTTTAAGAAATGTAGTCTGCTGAATATTATTTCTCGAATAACAGCAGTGACATTAAACTATGGCCTATGTTCCAACTGCAGTGATAACATTTCTGCAAAGATGGAACCTATACATGGTGCAATAGTATATACTTTATACAATCAACCCTATCACACATCGTTTATGTAACAAATATTCTCACATGTGCAAATGAAAGCTATCACCTCTGCATGATTGTATGTGCCCCCATCATTTCATAGTTGCACAGCATAATGTTCAGCAGTGGTGGACATTAATGAAGTAAATGTAATTTGTTAATGTACCTAAGTAGAACCTTCTCAAACCTGAAAAGCAGTAACACTACTCACTTCACTTGACCACTAAGCCACCCTCATATCAGGATGAAGGATATAATTTATTTAACTGAGACATTTCTTTACCATTTATGGAAGTAGTCTTCAGTGTTAGTCATAGTGAGACCAGTCTGAGACCACTCTGTGTAGCTGGAGATGGTTCCACATGAACAGCATAAAGATCCATGAAGTTCCCTTTCGAATCTGGTTCCCCTGAAGGTTTCTTCCCCATATCATCTCAGGAGTTTTTTCCTTGCCATGGTCACCACTGGCTCACTCATTATTGGTAAACTTATAGGCACTAAAAGTTCTAAATACAAATAAAACTAAATTGACTTGAATTGCACCAGTGAGAAATTCTCAAATTCTAAAACCTAGAATTTGACTGTAACAAGTTTTCTGTCAACATGTAACAAGTCTGTAACAAGTCTTATTAACATCTAAAGGGAAAAAGAAGTTGAGCAACAACTATTGTTCATAATGTCCATGCAATCAAATGTCAACTGTTGCAAATGACAGAAAACAGAACAAAAAAAACTATGAAAATAATGAGACATAGAACATTACAGAGAAGCAAACTGGCTTCTCAAAAACATTACGTACACAAAGAGATATTTTTCAATAAGTAAACACAAAACGTGGATCACCTGTCAACAAAGACGCGTGAATCTCAGGACCAACAACAGGACGTAGTGGACATTTTAGAATAATATGTTAACATGGTACTGGAAGTTTGACTGTATGTTTTGCAACAACTTTTAATGTAAAAAAACTAAAAACAAAACAAAACTGTTTAATCAAAGGAAAAGGAACTCTGTTAGTACATTGTGGTTTGCTAAATTCCTGATACTGAAATAAACTGAGAACTTCAGGGACCACAATCAAACTTGTTAAAGATTCAATTGACGATTTGTATGTTGCTCAATATCCGTAATGTAAAATTTGGCAAATTTCACGTCATGTGCAAATGAAAGCTATCACCTCTGCATGATTGTATGTGCCCCATCATTTCATAGTTGCACAGCATAATGTTCAGCAGTGGTGGACATTAATGAAGTAAATGTAATTTGTTAATGTACCTAAGTAGAACCTTCTCAAACCTGAAAAGCAGTAACACTACTCACTTCACTTGACCACTAAGCCACCCTCATATCAGGATGAAGGATATAATTTATTTAACTGAGACATTTCTTTACCATTTATGGAAGTAGTCTTCAGTGTTAGTCATAGTGAGACCAGTCTGAGACCACTCTGTGTAGCTGGAGATGGTTCCACATGAACAGCATAAAGATCCATGAAGTTCCCTTTCGAATCTGGTTCCCCTGAAGGTTTCTTCCCCATATCATCTCAGGGAGTTTTTTCCTTGCCATGGTCACCACTGGCTCACTCATTATTGGTAAACTTATAGGCACTAAAAGTTCTAAATACAAATAAAACTAAATTGACTTGAATTGCACCAGTGAGAAATTCTCAAATTCTAAAACCTAGAATTTGACTGTAACAAGTTTTCTGTCAACATGTAACAAGTCTGTAACAAGTCTTATTAACATCTAAAGGGAAAAAGAGAAGTTGAGCAACAACTATTGTTCATAATGTCCATGCAATCAAATGTCAACTGTTGCAAATGACAGAAAACAGAACAAAAAAAACTATGAAAATAATGAGACATAGAACATTACAGAGAAGCAAACTGGCTTCTCAAAAACATTACGTACACAAAGAGATATTTTTCAATAAGTAAACACAAAAACGTGGATCACCTGTCAACAAAGACGCGTGAATCTCAGGACCAACAACAGGACGTAGTGGACATTTTTAGAATAATATGTTAACATGGTACTGGAAGTTTGACTGTATGTTTTGCAACAACTTTTAATGTAAAAAAACTAAAAACAAAACAAAACTGTTTAATCAAAGGAAAAGGAACTCTGTTAGTACATTGTGGTTTGCTAAATTCCTGATACTGAAATAAACTGAGAACTTCAGGGACCACAATCAAACTTGTTAAAGATTCAATTGACGATTTGTATGTTGCTCAATATCCGTAATGTAAAATTTGGCAAATTTCACGTCATGTTCCAACGAATCGATGCGATCCTGTGACCTGACACTTCAGTTCATGTTCTAAGCCTAGATGTGTGTTTTAAAGGTATAGTTTTGGTAGAACAATGAACCATAACGTGACAGAATGCAGACCTCAGGACTGAACCGAAAAACCAAGCAGCAGCTTTAATATGCCACACTCTTCTTCTTCTTCTTCTTCTTCTTCTATTGGTTGCTCCCATTAGGGGTCACCACATTGGATCATCTACAGTGCCCTCCACAATTAATGGCACCCCTGTTTAAGATGTGGTCGTGGACTTCAAAAAATTCTCCTTTTTTTTAAAACAACATAGAACCCAAATGCAAAAAAAGAGAAAAATCCAACCTTTTATTTAAGTACATTACTTTGGTGGTAAAAAAATCACACATTTAGAAAAAAAAAACTTGAAATCATGTGTGCCACAATTATTGGCACCCTGATGTTAATACTTTGTACAACCTCCTTTTGCCAACAAGACAGCACTTAATCTCCTCCTATAACATTTCACAAGATTGGAGAACACAGAGAGAGGATTTTGACCATTCTTCTTTGCACAATCTTTCTAGATCATCCAGTGTCCTGGGTCCTCTCTTATGCACTCTTCTCTTTAGCTCGCCCCACAGGTTTTCGATTGGGTTGAGGTCTGGGGACTGAGATGGCCATGGGAGGACCTTGAGTTTGTGACTGCTGAACCACTTTTGTGTAGATTTTGCCACATGTTTTGGATCATTATCCTGCTGAAAGACCCAATGACGACCCATCTTCAGCTTTCTGGCAGAGGCCATCAGGTTTTTATTTAAAATATCCTGGTACTTCAAAGCGTTCATAATGCCATGCACCCTAACAAGGTTCCCAGGGCCTTTGGAAGAGAAACAGGCCCACAGCATCACAGATCCTCCACCATACTTCACGGTGGGCATGAGGTGCTTTTCGGCATACTCATCTTTTGTTTTACGCCAGACCCACTTAGAGTGTTTGTTGCCAAAAAGCTCAATCTTAGTCTCATCTGACCAAAGCACACGATCCCAGTTGAAGTCCCAGTACCGCTTAGCAAACTCCAGGCGTTTACGTTTGTGAGTGTTAGTGAGAAAAGGCTTTTTCCTTGCATGCCTCCCAAACAGCTTGTTGGCATGTAGAGAGCGTCTGATGGTTGTTTTGGAGACTCTGTGACCCCAAGATGCCACTCTTTGATGCAATTCTGTGTCGGTGAGCTTGGGAAAATTTTTTACTTCTCTTACCATCCTCCTCACTGTGCGTTGTGGCAAGATAAACTTGGGACCTCTTCCAGCCTTGTTTGTCACTGTTCCAGTTGTTTTAAACTTCTTAATGATTCCTCTGACTGTAGATACCGGCAAGTTAAGGCGAGTGGCTATTTTCTTGTAGCCATTGCCTGACTTATGAAGGTCGACACACATCTGCCTAACTTGAATGGTGTGTTCTCTTGTCTTTGCCATGTTGACAAATGGGTAAGAGAATTAGGCCTCTGTGTCACCTCATATTTATACCCCAGGGAAATAGGAAATCATGAATTACTAATTAAAAGTCCCTAGATACCCTGACCAACCTTAGCAACTACAGAAAAATATATAAAAAAAAGGAATTGTTAGGGGTGCCAATAATTGTGGGACAAATGATTTCAAGTTTTTTTTTTTCCTAAATGTATGATTTTTTTTACCACCAAAGTTATGTACTTAAATGAAAGGTTGGATTTTTCTCTTTTTTTTGCATTTGGGTTCTATGTTGTTTTAAAAAAAAGGAGAATTTTTTGAAGTCCACGACCACATCTTAAACAGGGGTGCCAATAATTGTGGAGGGCACTGTATCTTTATACCCTCTGTCCTCTACATCTGTCTCTTTTAAACCAACTACCTGCATGTCTTCCCTCACCCCCACCATGGTCTTCCTCTTTTCCTCCTTCCTGGCAGCTTCACCCTCAGCATTCTCCTACTAATATACGTCCCTCCTCTGCACATGTCCAAACCACCTCAATAAGCTTTAATAATAATAAAGAATAAAAGACAGACATGTATCAATAATATGATGAAGTTTTTTCACAGGGACTTCACTTTAGCATTTATGGAAGTAGTCTAAAGTGTCAGTGTTTGCAATCGAGATGAAACGTTTCTTGTAAGTATTTTCATTTTGCACTTCCTTGGTTCTGGTACTTGCTTATTTATATCTGTTTGTCTAGAGATAGATGTCAAAAGAAACTAAAGAGAAGTTGAGGAAATGGCTGTTTCCTGATGCGGTAGTGGTGGCAGTATCTAAATGATGTGTCATGCTGATGATATCTAGAAGTAATAAATAAAAGATCACAATCTTTAACACACTGCAGTCAGTCAGATACACCTGACTTTTCCACCCACACGTGGTACTTCTTAAACTGTTACCACAAAGTTGATCTTTGCATCAGAATAAAATTTTTTCCTTCATTTGATATAGGACAAATGCACAAGGCCGGCTCTACGAAGATCTGCTTTACATGGGTTGGAGTGGGAGATCTTCTGCTACAAAGCTCTGACCTCAACCCTATTGAACATGATGAATATGAACTCTGACTGCACCCCAGGCCTCCTCACTTCACCTACAGCAGTACCTGACCTTAATAACACCCTTGTGGCTGAATGGATCTCACCACATCGTGTCGAATTTCTAGCAGCACAATTCAATTATTATAATCAATTCACCTTCACCTACAGGCTGAAATATGAAACCTCAGCCGAATGTCTGTGTGAGTGGGGTCTTCTGACTCCGCTGAGGTTAAATGCTCATGCTACTATTACAGGACATTATTTCATATACTGGACCATGAAACATGAAGAATCTCTACAGAGTGCTGCAGATGGGAGCTAAGATTAGTTGCTGATCTCATGGTTGTAAAAGGGAAATTTTAGAGTCAAAATATTGGTTGAAAATGACCGCACCTACAGGTTAGCAAAACACAGCTGTCCTTAGAGTTTCATATAGACAGACAGACAGACAGACAGACAGACAGACAGACAGACAGACAGACAGACAGACAGATAGATAGATAGATAGATAGATAGATAGATAGATAGATAGATAGATAGATAGATAGATATGTACATAAATACATAAATATGCAAATATTAATTATGCAAATTTGTATTATATTAATTATTATGTACATAAATACATAAATATGAAAATATATGTACAGCATGTAAATTATAAAGGAATAAATGTACAGCAAATAAAGTATCTGGTCAGAGTATAAATGTATGAAGCTGGTGAGCAAATATTTAAAGAATAAATATAAACATATATATGAACAAATGTGGAGAAGTTACACTAGTGCAGGAGTTATACTATACAAGTTATACACAGTATATATAGTGCAAGGTACATGTACACAGCTAATGAAATGCATTGCAAAAGAATAGTTGTCCAGAATGATATAGAATGTGAAGAGTGAAGCAAAACTGCATGTTTATTGCAATAGAATCATCTGCCTCATATACATAGACCCCTATAAATCCTTTAGAGGTCACTATAGAAATTTATTGTCATTGCATAATACAGGTACACAGCAACGTAATGCAGTTTAGCATCCACCAGAAGTGCAAATATATATATATATATATATATATATATATATATATATATATATATATATATATATATATATATATTAAAATATGTACAGTAAATAAATATACAGTGTATAGCAGTGAAGAGACGTGTAGACACTGTTGAAAAGTACAAGTATGGTTATAAGGCTATGGCAGTGAAAAATGTGCGACACTGTTGTAAAGGTACAAGTAGATGGTTAAAAGGCTTTGACTAAAAAAGTGTGTGTGTGTGTGTATTATTAATTTATTTATTTTAAAACAAAACTTGACCCTGAAACAAACAAACTAAACTCAAATTTCCCCACAATTCATCTTTCTCAATCTCCGTTTTCCTAATTACACACAACACACTGCCACACCACACGTACATATTATCTTTCATAACACATTGCTTCATTTATATGTGACGTGTACGTTCTGTACCCTTTTGTCTCTGTCTTTCATTAGCATTTGGAACTGTTGGTGTTTTTATTTCCTGTCTGCTATTGTTTATCCAGTTTGCTGATCTCCTGACAATGATTGCCTGATTCTTTTTATTAAAACTGCTCCAACCTGTATCTGAATCTGTCATTCTCTTGTTTAACTGGAAAAATATCTTTGATCTGTTTGGCATTAATGCATAAAATCATATAGAAACAATTCAATCGTGCAACAGTTTGCTGATGAGAAAGTTTAGAAGAGAACGGCCAGACTGGTTACAGCTGACAGGAAAGTAAACTCAAACTACTACCTCTGTGCTGTGCAGAAAAGCTTTTTGTCAAATTTGATTGATTTGTTTGATAACAAAACTAATGACTGATTGGATCAACTTCTCTATACATATACATATATATACTGTATATCGAAACAGATATAATCTCAAAGGTACATGTACACAGCTAATGAAATGCATTGCAAAAGAATAGTTGTCCAGAATGATATAGAATGTGAAGAGTGAAGCAAAACTGCATGTTTATTGCAATAGAATCATCTGCCTCATATACATAGACCCCTATAAATCCTTTAGAGGTCACTATAGAAATTTATTGTCATTGCATAATACAGGTACACAGCAACGTAATGCAGTTTAGCATCCACCAGAAGTGCAAATATATATATATATATATATATATATATATATATATATATATATATATATATATATATATATATATATTAAAATATGTACAGTAAATAAATATACAGTGTATAGCAGTGAAGAGACGTGTAGACACTGTTGAAAAGTACAAGTATGGTTATAAGGCTATGGCAGTGAAAAATGTGCGACACTGTTGTAAAGGTACAAGTAGATGGTTAAAAGGCTTTGACTAAAAAAGTGTGTGTGTGTGTATTATTAATTTATTTATTTTAAAACAAAACTTGACCCTGAAACAAACAAACTAAACTCAAATTTCCCCACAATTCATCTTTCTCAATCTCCGTTTTCCTAATTACACACAACACACTGCCACACCACACGTACATATTATCTTTCATAACACATTGCTTCATTTATATGTGACGTGTACGTTCTGTACCCTTTTGTCTCTGTCTTTCATTAGCATTTGGAACTGTTGGTGTTTTTATTTCCTGTCTGCTATTGTTTATCCAGTTTGCTGATCTCCTGACAATGATTGCCTGATTCTTTTTATTAAAACTGCTCCAACCTGTATCTGAATCTGTCATTCTCTTGTTTAACTGGAAAAATATCTTTGATCTGTTTGGCATTAATGCATAAAATCATATAGAAACAATTCAATCGTGCAACAGTTTGCTGATGAGAAAGTTTAGAAGAGAACGGCCAGACTGGTTACAGCTGACAGGAAAGTAAACTCAAACTACTACCTCTGTGCTGTGCAGAAAAGCTTTTTGTCAAATTTGATTGATTTGTTTGATAACAAAACTAATGACTGATTGGATCAACTTCTCTATACATATACATATATATACTGTATATCGAAACAGATATAATCTCAAAGATCCATCCTACCCACACTAAATCTGCCATTTATTTATCGTCTAATAGCATTAGGAAATTATTCTCCGGAAATCAATATTTCTACTGACAAAAAAAACAACAGAATAACAGATTGTATAGTTCTTTTACACTCCCCTGAACACCCTCTGTCTAACTGCACTGTTTGCTTCTTCATAACATAGAAACCGACCCAAATAAACTCTTACATGCTGCAACCCACATACTTTACACAAGTCAGGAAGAAAATTATCTACTGTACTATTCTAGGGTTTTACCAAGAACCTAAGCAGAAGTCAAGCAGAACAAAAGTCAGCCAGAGCAGATTTATTGAGACACGTATAAACATATTATTCAGGTCAGGATACAGCACAAGTCATGACAATTTTTTAAAATCTGATTGTTCTTTAACAGCAGCAAAATTTTGACAAATTTCAGCTGATCTCTGGACCTGCCTGATATATCATGGGGAGGTGGGAGCTTAGTGGTATTGGCCATTGGCTTCGTAGGTCATGAGCTCAAATCCCAGCTGCACCAAGCAACTACTCCTGGGCCCCTAAGCAAGACCCTTAACCCCATAGCTTCTTAGTTGTATGGCTGAAACAAATGTAAGTTGCTCTGGATTATGGGTGTCTGGCAAATGCTGTGTTTGTAAATATATCCTGATGGATTACTTCTCATAAACTGGAAACCACTAAGAAGTCCACATTCTGAAAATACATGAGGCCAGTGTGGGTACAGTAGTTTCACTGAGTAAAGATGAAGATAGATTTGGGCTGTAATGGTTTTGAACATTTCGGCTACATGAGGTTTAGAACTACAGACACTCAAATGTCCACCGGTGAACAGTTCATAACCTGAACAATGACGGGACGATTATTAATGAATATCTGAATGAGGATTAGGTTTATTTCCGCCATCTTTGTTTATGTTGCTTGCTTACATAGTTTTTCTTCCTCATATCTGAGGACCCCATTGTGCTGTAGTCCTAATAAAATATCAATAAATAATCTGTATCTACACTTGAGAAGGTTCTGGTCTTAAAAAAAGAAAAAAAAAGTACACGCTTTAATATAAAAATATTTTTCCATGTCCTTTTATTTTCTTTCTTTCAATATGCTTATACATACTAATACGTCTATGGATGAGGTACAATAAAATTTTGTGTTCACATGAACTTGAGGAACCACAAACCAGTTCCAGCGAGCTTCATGAAGATATGGTTTACATGGTTTGAAGAGGAAGATCTTGACTGGCCTGCTACAGAGCTCTGAACTCATCCCTACTGAAAACCTATTGGGATGAAATGGAACACGCACTGTACCCCTGACCTTCTCACCTACTCACCTTCTCATCAGTACCCCATTTTAATAACATCCTGGCTGGTAAAGGGTGTGATGTCCACAAGCACACTCCAGTCCTTATTGGTTAACGGAACCCTCATATTGTTGGTTAACCTCACACAAATTGTAGCCTACACTTAGTGCTCATTAAATGTCCTCTGAAAAAATCATGCTCTTTTTTTAAACTTCCTCACAACAATATGGACAAACTCAAAGAGTATAAAAGCACCGATAAATACCACGTTTCATGTTTTACTTTAGCTTCTGTTCGAATCTTTAAAACTCCAGTGGAAATTACTCAAACACAGAATTGTGGTTCTAATTAAACCGCCAAAACCCTCCCACTTTACTTCTTTCTTTTTGAGATCCCTCCCAGTTACATCCTCTTTAGTCGGTCGTGTGGCTGTAATGCTCGAAACCTTCTTGTTGCTTCTGCAGAAAGTGGGCTGAAGAGGAAAACGGCACATCGCATATGCTGATATTATAAACGTACTCTCATGATGTGGTCAGCGAATGGAAACCTGGTGACTCCATACCCCTGTTTCTGCAAAGTAAGCATGTTGTTATTGGTTAAGTGAAAGAAACTGCACAGAAGGATGAAGTTCAGAGTCCTCACACTCTGTTGGAAGACGTAGAAGACTGGGGTGTCCTTGGAGGATAAGGTGTTAGATGGTAAGTGTGTAAGGAACTACAATATTTTTTTTTTATTCTGTTAATTCTACTGGAGATAATCTGTGTTTTAAAGAGAGTACATACGAATTTTGCTCATTTGTGAATATGCTGCATGTACTCTGATTACTCACTACCTTATACATTTTATTAAGATTCACGATCATACTGCTATGAACAGTACAACATTATATTACTAGAACATGCCATAATATTCTAGATTCGTTTTTGAATATTTTTATAATTTTACTATGTATTTGAAAAGCTTCTGAAATCTGTAAACATCTTCATCTTTATTTAACTGATTCCAAAAATGTGTTTTTCTATCAACCAGGGAAAGATAATCTATCAACCTCTCACCACCTAAGATCAAGGAACGCACCAGGCTCTCCAAAGTTCATCCATCATTCTGCAAACCCAGCTGGATTGTGAAATCTCTCCACAGGGAGCCGCCAAGATCTTCTCTTCTGTACTGCACTGCCCCTTGCTGGAGCAATGACAAACCCAGTTATATACAAACATTACAATTATACAGGAAAGCTGGACAATCGGAACACCACCACGGGGGCTGATTTAGGTCCCGAAAAGGTGGTGTTTCTGATCATATGCATCTTTATTGTGCTGGAAAATCTGATTGTGCTGATAGTAATATGGAAAAACCACAAATTCCACAGCCGCATGTACTTTTTCATTGGGAATCTAGCGCTGTGTGACCTTTTAGCCGGTTTGATGTACTCTGTGAACCTGTTGATGTCTGGTGAAAGATCTCTGCAGCTTTCAACAGAAGAGTGGTTCATTCGGGAGGCGAGCATGTTTGTAGCACTGGGGGCGTCCATCTTTAGTTTACTGGCTATAGCCATTGAAAGGCATCTCACCATGATCAAAATGAGGCCTTATGACACTACAAAGAACTACAGAGTGTTTCTGCTCATAGGGATGTGCTGGCTGATTGCCGTGGCTCTCGGATTGCTGCCCATTCTGGGCTGGAACTGCCTGGGCAACCTTCCAGAATGCTCCGTCATTTTACCTCTCTACGCAAAGAAGTATGTGGCGTTCTGCATCACCATCTTCATTGCCTTACTGCTGGCCATTTTAGTACTGTATGTTCGCATTTACATTTTGGTTAAAACTAGCAGTCGCAAGGTGATGAAGCACAGCAGCTCCGAGCACTCCATGGCCCTACTGCGGACAGTCATCATCGTCGTCGGGGTTTTCATCACGTGCTGGATGCCCATCTTCATCCTCCTGCTCACTGATGTAGCCTGCAAGCCAAAGAAATGCAGCATCTTGTTTAAAGCTCACTGGTTCATTGCGCTGGCTGTGATGAACTCGGCTATAAACCCAATGATCTACACCTTGGCAAGCAGGGAGATGCGACGGGCGTTTTTCAGCGTTCTGTGTGGTGCTTTCGTGACGCCATGCACAGGCAAGAATGGAGAAGGCAACAGGAGTAAGAGTTCGAGCCAGAGTCAGAAACCAGCAGAAGATCAGGGGGGAAAAGACAACGCTGTCAATCAGCCATCATAGAGCAGCACAGACTGGACTGAGGCATAAATCTCAAAAGACTAGTATGCAGCCATGAAGTTTATCTCTCTGGCTCATATCGCAGAGCTGCTCAAGCAGAAAATCACAGACTGCCATTTCTGTTAGAAAACATATAGTGGACTAAATAGTCTGATTCTTCTGTGCTTTATGAATATCATATAAACAATGAAAACCATGTAACCAATGTACAATTTCATCTACTATTTATCAGAGGAACACCTATTCTGAACTGAAACACCAACTTTGCCAAGAATGAGCAAACTTTTTGGAGCGAGACACCAAGACATTTTAAACCGGAATGGAAATTTCAAACCAAGTCTTTTAACCATCTCTTTTTTCCTTGTTCTAAAAACTCTTGTGTCATGTAATTTGCCCTTTTTTCACCAGACACAGAATTCCAGATGGTGGTGGAAAAAACGACAAGGCAGCCTCAATTTCCTCTACTTCATCACTCCGTTGGGCTCTACTTCAGCCACGCAAACTGAATGAACTTAGTTGTACATTATGGACTTAATCCATAGGAAGTAGCAACTTTTCAATGTCAGATAAATGCAAATTGGACTTACCTTAGACTCCGATTTACATTTCAGCACAATGAAATCTACTTTACACTGCTATGGACAACATTATATAACTATATGTTTAACATCTAGTACATACATATTCTGGATTAGTTTTTAAAACATATTTATGTTCTTAACCATGTATTTGAAAGGCATATGTAAGAAAGTGTAAAAATATGCAAGGAAGTGTTTTTATATTAATCAGGGAAAGATATTCTATAAACCTCTCACCACCTGAGATCAAGGAACCCAGTTCTCTGAAGTCCTTCCGTCATTCTGCAAACCCAGATAGAAACCTCTTTTACGTGGAGTATCCAGGATTTTCTTTTTTGTACCGCACTGCCCCCTGCTGGAGCAGTAATAAACTCACCTATATACGAACATTACAATTACACAAGAAAGCTGGACAATCGCAACACCACCACGGGAGCTGATTTAAATCCCATGAAGGTAGTGTTTCTGCTCATATGCAGCTTTATAGTGATGGAAAAGCTGATATGTAAAAAAAACACACATTTTACAGCCACATATACATTATTTTGGGATTCTAGCGCTGTGTGACTTGCTGGAGTGTCTGATTCTCTACTTGTTCAAATGTTGTTATTTCTGTATTATTATTTTTGTGTATAATCACTGTTGGGGAAGTTTTCCGTGAGAAGGCATTGATGTATTTGTTTTGGAAAAAGTCTTTAGTCCCAGTGCTTTGGAAGGAGTCTTCAGTCCCAGTGCTTTGGGAGGAGTCTCCAGTTCCAGTGCTTTGGAAGGAGTCTCCAGTTCCAGTGCTTTGGAAGGAGTCTCCAGTCCCAGTGCTTTGGGAGGAGTCTCCAGTCCCAGTGCTTTGGAAGGAGTCTCCAGTCCCAGTGCTTTGGGAGGAGTCTCCAGTTCCAGTGCTTTGGAAGGAGTCTCCAGTCCCAGTGCTTTGGGAGGAGTCTCCATTTCCAGTGCTTTGGAAGGAGTCTCCAGTTCCAGTGCTTTGGAAGGAGTCTCTAGTTCCAGTGCTTTGTAACAGTCTGAACTAAAACCACTATCTTAAGTTTTCTAATAGATGGAAATTTCCATGCTGGAGGACATCTTTGTAACAGGACAATTCATTCCTATATTTGTCTGACAGAAAAAGAAAGCAAACAACTGGTTTGCAAATTAAAAAGTAACTATAAGCTAGTAAAAAGTAATATCTAACATTTTTTAATGAGTAAAACTTTGTAATCGTTGACAAATTGCATGATGTCAAAAGATTTAAACACTAAAATTTGGTAAAAATTGTTAATTCTCCGACATCGTTGATCGGTTAGTGTGAAAGTGATTATGTTTCTAGACCATAAGATTGGTATGTGCTCCTTTTTGTACATTCTTGTTTCTCATTTTGACTCCATTTGCTTGTGTAATAAACTCCACTGTTTAAGGAAGATGTTTCACTAGATTTTTGAGTGTGCTTGTAGAGATTCAGCCACAAGGACGTTAGTAAATTCAGGTGCTGATGTACATTAGGTGTGGTGAGGAGGCCTGGGATGCAGTCAGCGTTCACATGTTGAATAATGTTGGCGAACCATAGCAGAAGATCGTCCACTCTTGTGGGAACAGTTTGGGAATGAACCACATACGGCTAGAAAATCTGGTGTCCTACTACTCTTGTGTAATGATGTATGTTGCTTTTTGTTTATGTCCAAATGTGAGGTATCAGTGCATAAAAGTTAAACACTAAACTTTTCTTAAATAAGTCTAGTGCTTTAAATAAATCCAAGTTTGAGATCTGAAGTAGAAATAAGTATGAATTTGAGGAGGTTTCAGCCCACTGTCTTGCATCTTCTTAACATGGAATGTACCAGGGCTCTCTACAGAATTGGCTCCATCTGCTGGGCTCTAATATGAAGCGCAGCTAAAATGTCTGAAGGTTTCAGTCTTTCAGGTTGCAGAAAATTGGTGTAGAGATGTCGAAAGAAGTGTGTAAAAATAAAATCTGATGTTGATTTTATTACTACATTGACAAAAGTATTGGGACACCTGAGATTCTCACCAATATGTCATCCTCTTCCCAAACCTTTGCGTTTTAAGACCCAAACCTGTTCCAGTATGGCAATGGCCCTGTGTACAATGCAAGCTCCATGAAGAGCTGCTTTACATGGGTTGGAGTGGAAGATCTTCTCCTATAGAACTCTGACATCTCTAATCATTTTTAATAGAACTTTATTGAAAATGATGAACCTGCACTCCAGGCCTCCTCACCTCACCTACATCAGTACCTGACTTTACTAAAGTCCATATGGCTGAATGAGCACAATTCTCCACAAGCACACTCCAAAATCTAGAGGAAAATCTTACCAGAAAAGTGGAGATTAATATAATAGTGAATATAGACCAAATGTGGAATGGGCTTTTGAAGAAGCATATAGCTATTGTCAGGTGGTCAAAAACTTTTGTCCATATATTTATATATATATATATATATATATATATATATATATATATATATATATATACACAGTACTTTGCATCTACTGTATTTGTAGAATGTATTTTGGAGATTGATGATGGAATAACTACAATAATAAATAGTTTTTTGAGGTCAGAAATTCACTAATTTTATCATTTCAATCTGAAAACAGATAAAAAATATATATTTTCAAACATTCCTCAACACAGTAAAGCCACACATTCAAAAACAGATTACTTTCAGGTTTCTTTACTGCAGTTTTGTGTATTTTATGTGAAAAATATATCAATACATCAATATTAGGTGTCCAGTGTGTGGTTAAGAAATGATCACAATATCCAAAAAGAACAAGCCCGCGTTTTTTTAACTCTACTTCAGCGTATATGAAAATAACCATTTTTTCCTATGCAAGTACTGAAGTATAAATACATTCACTACTTGGTAATGCAGTGTCCTATCTTAACTGTAAGACCGATAAATAGAAATTATTATTACACAAATTTCGGTGCGTGTCTCCAGGATTAATAAGATGTTCCTAATTCTACTGTTTTGTAATATAATCAACTAACGTGTGTAATTGCATAGGTGAATGATTACTTTCATACATAGTGAAACGCTCTCCGGCGGCCATCTTGAAAAGAGGACGGAACTGAACCCGGTACGCCGTTTTGTCTGAGTTACTTTGGAAAGACTTGTCAAGTACTTGTGGTTAAGTTTTTCCTTTGAAATGAAGACTCACATTTATGTAAGAAAGAAAGAAAGAAAGAAAGAAAGAAAGAAAGAAAGAAAGAAAGAAAGAAAGAAAATGAAAAGAAACAAGAGTCCAGTGTTGGTGAATAAAAGCGTGTTCACGAGGGACAATCTATGAACCCGACTCACTAAAGCCATTGGCATGCGCTTCGATTTCTTAACTTGCGATTTAAAAAATTTCAATAAATCGATAAATAAATAAATAGATAAATAAATAAATAAATAAATAAATAAATCGATAAATAAATGACCCAGAATCTGATTGGATGCTAACAAATTAATTATCCAATCACTGATCGTGTTATAGCTAACAATTGCTATCAATGTTTATATGCACTAATTACTGTTGTAACTCTGGATTGATGCATTGTTTGTGCTATCCGTTATATCATTGTAAATAATATCAGAGTGTGTGTGTGTGTGTGTGTGTGTGTGTGTGTGTGTGTGTGTGTGTTTAAAGCCCACAATCAAGCCGTGAAAAGCCATAAAATGATAGAACATCCATGGTATAAAAGAAGCTCTGAACATAATAAACTACACACCTTATTTTTTTTTTACAAGTTTAAAGAATGAACCAAATTCAATTGTTAATATTCGGAATAAAAGCATAAATATTGTACATCGTCAGCATACACAAGCACCTGTCAGTGGGCTTTGAAGGCTACGAACGATGACCACGAGAACAATTCACTTTTTTTTTTTTTTTTCAAGTCATGCGAGTGCTCTGCCACAGGATTCAACATCATAGAAAAGTGTCAGTACTTTAAAGCCTTGTGTATGTGTGTGTTTGTGTGTGTCTACGGTTTAAGCGAGTACACTGATATCCTCCTCCATAAAAGCATACCCGACTGCGATCTGATAGGATCGAACCACCTGCCACTGGCACTAGCTGCAGTTAAAGAACGACTTCTAAAATATTTCGATATAAACGACGCTTTTTTGTTTTTTTCCCTCAAATATTTGTATCTCATCTAACTCTTACCAACGAACATGTAAATCTGGTTGTGCTTGATAGATAAAACTAAAACTTCTTTTTTTTAAGTTATTCTAAAATACTTCTTTTGTTATCTCGTCTCACGAAGAGTTCGCAGTCATCCAAATATTTTGCCTTTTGAGTTTTAAAACACAGATAAGCCTGAATGCGACCGTGTCTTCTCAAAAAATATAGAATTTCAGTCATCACAAACAAAATAATTCGAACATTTCTAGAAATCAGCCGCCATCTCTATTCGCGTGGTCCAAAAAGGCGATTGGACGATTGGAGGCTTTGCTGTAAAACCGACTTCGTCCGCTACGTCGTCTTCCCGCACTAATATCTTCAAGTATCAGGTTTCAGGAAATGACCCTGCTCCCGCTGTACAGTTTGTTTGATCCGTTCACGCAGGGATGGATAGCTTCACTGTTTTCTTTCGACGGGCTGCTTCAGCGACAGTTCGCTTCCTGCCGAGACGATTGGTAGGTTGTTATCGCGGTGATGGCCAATCAGGTGGCTGATGCTTTCGAAAATGTGATCTTTAGTTCGTACCTTTTGGAGACAAAAATGAATTTGTGAGGACGAACAAGAGTTTAAAGGGGGTCAGACATTTCTTTGAGACTGGTAGTGTATTTTGTTGAGCAATACTTAAATTCTTAATATATTATATATATATATATATATATATATATATATATATATATATATATATATATATATATATATATATATATATATATTCTGACGCATGGTCCTTTTTACAAACTCGCCTTTGTAGTGCAAAAAAAAAAAAGATCAAATAAAACCAGACATTCTTTTCCTGTTGTGTCTCCAGGAACTTACAGCTCTACCTCTGCCATGTAAATCTGTATTCTATGTGACTCTCAGGACACGCCTCCGTCTCCGTAGTGTTGCGATGCGTCATATTCACGTAGCGGCAGCGGTACTGAGAGAACGCGCTTCAGCAACGAGAAATCAATTTACATATCAAATATTTTTCACAAATTATTTGTCACTTTCTAAATAATAAAAGTATAGCGCATCTAATAATTACAAAATATTTATAAATAAATTAATCGTTTTTTTACTGACACAAATGTTAAAAACGCCACATCGTGATACAAATGCCAACTTGTATTTTAATGCACACTTTTTTTGAATAGATGAATCGCATTGTTAACTTTTATGCCGATGTACTGATGCGATTCAGTAAATCAAAATAAAAATAATACATATATAATACAATATACAGACATATTTAGTGAAATTTCCGATGCTTACCGTGCCCTCTGGATCGACGAGCAGCAGATGTTTGGCGAGGCCGTTGTGCATGCCCGTCAGCACGTATGAGCCCGGGTTTGTGGTGCTTTTGCGCACCAGGAAGTCTCCGTCGTTGCGCAGGAGTTTCTCGGCGTTGTGGCGGCTCATCTCTCCATGGTACCAGCTCTGCTGCTCGAGCTCGGGGAGGGAGCGCAGGGCCGAGCGCGCCAGCACCGGGCTGCAGTTATCCACCGACGATACCTTATTTAACACAGATGCCGACGATGACGGGGACTGAGTCACGATCGCCTCTTCGAACGGCTCTATGCACAAAGAGGAGCCATGAGAACCAATAAATCTCGGTTTTATCTTTAATCCAGGAGGGAAAAATGGAATCACCAACACTTCTTATTTAGTTTATTGAAAATATATATAACCAATAAAATATTTCTTTTTTGAGCCTGGTTACTATCAAGGTTTCTTCCTCATGCCATTTCAATGTTTCTCCTTCACCACAGTCATCGCTAGCTCGTTCATTAGGGATGAACTTACAATCATAAGGAACGAACTTATGCATACTTTCTAAAATGCTGCTTTGAGACAATGTCCATTGTCCAACGTGCTCTACAGATAAAAAAGGTATGAAAGCCTCAGAGCCTTACTCATGTCAAAAAGGTCTTTCCTGGGGCTGTCTTTGGCTGTGGCACCCCCACATGGTTCAGCGATGGCCTCCGTGTCCCCCTGCAGTGCCGCCAGCACCTGTGGATCGATGTGCTGCGTGTTCACATATGTTGGAACCTCACTGAGTTTTGGGCTCTGTCCTTTGACCTCGGGCAAACTGTATATGTCACAGGATACTAAAAGCGAGTATAGGGGAAGAAAGAAATGAAGGAATAAAGAAAGGAAGGAAATAAGTCAAATTATACAGTATGTACATAAAAAGGAGAAAACGAGAGAGAGATTGAGTGAGAAGGAACAGAAATAGATGAAAAAGATGCTCCTTACCTTGTTGGACAAGTAAAGGCCTGCCTTGATAGTATGTCTGGTCTACTCCGGCCCCCTGCGACAAAAAAAAAAAAAACAGCCGAGAGAATGAGAGAGAAAGAGACAGATAGAGAGAAAGAGAGAGGGAGAGAGACAGAATATGAGTCATCCCCCAGTAATAAAACAGCCACTCCGCATCACTGCAACCCCAGGCTGCAACACTAATCTACAGCAAATAAGACCTTACATAAGACAGAGTCATCACATCATCACACACAGGATGTACGTGAAGTGGACAAAGCAGAGTGCAGACCTGGGATTGTTTATTTTTTTTTATTAGCGCTGACACTATGAAGCGGCTTCTATCTCCACGGAAGTGTATATTTTTCTCCCCCTCTTAAGTGTCTGAAGATCAATTATCGTTGTCCTCCAAACACGGCTATAAATAGATGTCCAAATGGACTCGAGCATGATGTCAGCAATAATATGCCTCTGGGTCAAACTAGTGTACGCATGCCAGGGATATGCAGCGGAAAAAACATGGATAGCAAACAAACTAAAGAAGATACGTGCAGCTCAATGTGTTAGCCAGAAGTGTATTATAAGTTAAATGTGATTTATTTTAATTTGTACCGATTTACATTGTTTCAACATCACGAGCTATTGATCATTCGGTTCTACACACAAGGCCACGATACTATCATGGTTCTACCAATTCAATGCAAAGTCGAAGCCTATAAATATAACTGTCCATCTAAATTGTCTCCATGGCCCAGGTAATACGCCATTAATAAGTAATATATAAGAGATATGCAATAAGTGTTATGTTACAAAGGTGGTCTGTGGTCTATGCTGTGAGAATAAATGCATGCCATTCGATTAGATTAGTGGAAGAGACCTGGCTGCTCTCTGGCATCTGATTGGTTAAGCGTGCATCAATGAAGCCTCCAGGAGGAGGCATCTTGCCAGGAATGTTGTTATAATATGAGTGGTCAGGAGGCTCCTCCCCTTCTTCAGTCCAGGAAGGCTCCTCAACACTCAGCACCCTTAGAAGAGAAAGCAAGAGAAAGAAAGAAAGAAAGAAAGAAAGAAAGAAAGAAAGAAAGAAAGAAAGAAAGAAAGAAAGAAAAAGAAAAGTTTCCATAAAGAAGTGTGACATGATCCGACAAAACCATAAAACTTCAAGGTATAATATTTAACTAAAGTATTTAAATAAATAATAATTTAAAATAAATATAATTTCAAAACATTAAATAAACAATAAATAGAAATGCGTAACATATATTTTAAGAATGATATATAATTAAATATATGTTTTGATAATAGCAAAAGAGTATGCAATTAAAATATATTGATATATTTAGGGAAATGGAATGAAATAGATTAATTTAGATAAGGAATTATACAATTATTAAATTCACTTTTTTTTTTACATTAGTTCCTGAAAACTTTTAACCCAGCCATTAGGGAGGCACAAGCCAGTGCATTCTTAGTGCCGGTCCCAAGCCCGGGTAAATGGGGAGGGTTGCGTTAGGAAGGGCATCCAGCGTAAAACACGTGCCAAATCAAATATGCGGATCACAAATGAGAATTTCATACCGGATCGGTCGAGGCCCGGGTTAACAACGACCGCCACAGGTATCGTTAGCCGACAGGGTACCGGTGGAAATTGGGCTACTGTTGGCCGAAGGAGGAGAAGGAGAGGAGGAAGACGTCTACAGAGACGGCAGGGAAAGGAGCAGTGTAGGAGAGTAGAGTTTCGGGTTGGTACTTTAAATGTTGGTACTATGACGGGTAAAGGGAGAGAGGTAGCTGATATGATGGAGAGGAGAAAGGTAGATATGTTGTGTGTTCAGGAGACCAAGTGGAAAGGGAGTAAGGCCAGGAACATTGGAGGTGGGTTTAAACTGTTTTATCATGGTGTGGATGGAAAGAGAAATGGTGTAGGGGTGATTCTGAAGGAAGAGTACAGTAAGAGTGTAGTGGAGGTGAAGAGAGTTTCTGATAGGGTGATGATCGTGAAGGTGGAAGTTGAAGGGATGATGATAAATGTCATCAGTGCCTATGCTCCACAAGTTGGCTGTGAGATGGAGGAGAAGGAAAGATTCTGGAGTGAATTAGATGAAGTGGTAGATGGTGTACCTAGGAAAGAACGGTTAGTGATTGGGGCGGACTTTAATGGGCATGTGGGTGAAGGGAACAGAGGTGATGAGGAGGTGATGGGTAGGTATGGTTTTAAGGAGAGGAATGTGGAAGGGCAGATGGTGGTAGATTTTGCTAAAAGGATGGAAATGGCAGTGGTGAACACTTATTTTAAAAAGAAGGAGGATCATAGGGTGACGTATAAGAGTGGAGGAAGGTGCACACAGGTGGACTATGTGCTATGCAGGAGATGCAACCTGAAGGAGATTGGCGACTGTAAGGTGTTGGCAGGGGACAGTGTAGCTAGACAGCATAGGATGGTGGTCTGTAGGATGGTTTTGGAGGCGAGGATGAAGAGGAGGAGAGTGAGGACTGAAAGAAGAATAAGATGGTGGAAACTGAAGGAGGAAGAGTGTAGTGTGAGGTTCAGGGAAGAGGTCAGAGAGAGGCTCAGTGGTGTTAAGGAGGTGTTGGATGATTGGGCAACTACTGCAGGAGTGATGAGGGAGGCAGCTAGAAAAGTACTTGGTGTGACATCTGGAAATAGAAAGGAAGACAAGGAGACGTGGTGGTGGAATGAGGAAGTGCAGGAGAGCATAAGGAGAAAGAGGTTGGCAAAACAGAAGTGGGATAGACAGAGTGATGAGAAAAGTAGGCAGGAGTACAAGGAGATGCGGCAGCAGGTTAAGAGGATGTGGCGAAAGCCAAGGAAAAGGCATATGAGGAGCTGTATGAGAGGTTGGACACTAAGGAAGGAGAAAAGGATTTGTACCGATTGGCCAGGCAGAGGGACCGAGCTGGAAAGGATGTACTGCAAGTTAGAGCAGTAAAGGATGGAGAGGAAATGTGTTGACTAGTGAGGAGAGTGTGTTGAGAAGGTGGAGGGAGTATTTTGAGCAGCTGATGAATGAGGAAAATCAGAGAGAGAGAAGGTTGGATGATGTGGAGATGGTGAAGCAGGATGTAGATAAGATTAGTAAGGAGGAAGTGAGAGCAGCGATTAAGAGGATGAAGAGTGGAAAGTCGGTTGGACCAGATGACATACCGGTGGAAGCGTGGAGATGTTTAGGAGAGATGGCAGTGGGGTTTTGACCAGATTGTTTAACAGGATTTTGGAAGGTGAGAAGATGCCTGAGGAATGGAGAAAGAGTGTGCTGGTACCGATCTTTAAGCATAAAGGAGATGTGCAGACCTGCAGTAACTACAGGGGTATTAAGTTGATCAGTCACACCATGAAGTTATGGGAAAGAGTAGTGGAAGCCAGGCTGAGAGAAGAGGTGACCATCTGTGAGCAACAGTATGGTTTCATGCCGAGGAAGAGCACCACAGATGCCATATTTGCTTTGAGAATGTTGATGGAGAAGTATAGAGAAGGACAGAAGGAATTGCATTGTGTATTTGTGGATTTAGAGAAGGCGTCGACAGGGTGCCAAGAGAGGAGTTGTGGTACTGTATGAGGAAGTCAGGTGTGTCGGAGAAGTATGTAAGGGTGGTGCAGGACATGTATGAGGACAGTGTGACGGCAGTGAAGTGTGCAGTAGGTACGACAGACTGGTTTAGAGTGAAGGTTGGACTGCATCAAGGATCGGCCCTGAGCCCTTTCCTGTTTGCAGTGGTGATGGACAGGTTGACGGACGAGGTCAGACAGGAGTCTCCTGGACTATGATGTTTATGGATGATATTGTGATTTGTTGTGAGAGTAGGGAGCAGGTTGAGAAGAGCCTGGAGAGGTGGAGATATGCACTGGAGAGAAGGGGAATGAAACTCAGTAGGAGTAAGACAGAGTACATGTGTGTGAATGAGAGGGAGGGCAGTGGAGTGGTGCGGTTGCAGGAGAAGAGCTTCAGAAGGTGGAGGAATTCAGGTACCTGGGTTCAACAGTGCAAAGTAATGGAGAGTGTGTTAGAGAAGTGAAGAAAAGAGTGCAGGCAGGGTGGAGTGGGTGGAGAAGAGTGACAGGAGTGATTTGTGATAGTAGGGTATCTGCAAAATTGAAAGGGAAAGTTTATAGGACTGTGGTGAGACCTGCGATGTTGTATGGTTTAGAGACAGTGGCATTGAGTAAAAGACAGGAGGTGGAGCTGGAGGTAGCAGAGCTAAAGATGTTGAGGTTTTCGTTGGGAGTGACGAGGATGGATAAGATTAGAAATGAGTTTATTAGAGGGACAGCGCATGTAGGATGTTTTGGTGACAAGGTGAGGGAGGCGAGATTGAGATGGTTTGGTCATGTGCAGAGGAGGGACATAAATTATATTGGTAGAAGAATGCTGAGGATGGAGCCACCAGGTAGGAGGAAAAGAGGAAGGCCAAAAGGAGGTTCATGGATGTGGTGAGGGAAGACATGCAGGTAGTTGGTGTAAAAGAGGCAGATGTAGAGGACAGGGTGGTGTGGAGACGGATGATCCGCTGTGGCGACCCCTAATGGGAGCAGCCGAAAGAAGAAGAAGAAGTTCCTGAAAACTTTTATTTGAAACCTAAATTTACAAAATACGCTTTATTTCTCTGAAAAACTGGAACACTAACCAATTTGACTTAAACTTAGACAGAATTAAAGTGTACGTGTGTGTGTGTGTGTGTGTGTGTGTGTGTGTGTGTGTGTGTGTGTGTGTGTGTGTGTGTGTGTGTGTGTGTGTGTGCGTGTTTGTTACCTATCGTGTATGGCTGACAGCTTGCTGGAGGGACACTGAAGGTACTGCTGGAAGCGCAAATCGAACGCCTGCCCTATCGTACTGATCACATCCTGGGCCAGACCATCAGAACATTCCAGAATATGACATGCTGCAATACGTGCACAAAACACACACACACACACACACACACACACACACACACACACACACACACACACACACACACAGATGAAACAGGTATTTCATGAACACACAGCAGCAAGTATAATCATAAATAGTCATAAATATAAAAACACACACTGTAATGTAAGTAAGCGCTCATACACACACACATACACACATACATACACACACACACACACAAACACGCACACACATACACACACACACACAAACACACACACAGACACACCTACACGCACACACACACACACACACACACAAACACAGACACACACACACACACACACACACACACACACACACACACACACACACACACACACACAGACAGAGGATTAAATATCAGCAGATATCAAGTGAAAACGGAAGCTAGTTTGCTGACTCATTCCACAGTCACTCTCATTATCGGATCTTTCTCCATGACGTCATCAGAAATACTTTCTATAGTATAGAGGATCGTTTTAAGCTCGGCCCAGAGGTCAGGCGCACAGGAAAAAGAGGAGGAAAAAAAGACACGGTATGCAGCATAAATTGATTTTTTTCCCCCTACAAAGCTAAATACAGCTACACAAAATCAATCGATAGCCTTCTGCTCCACAATGCAGCGTTACAGGCTGTAAAGAGGTCAAATCCCTCGGGTGCACAAGCACGATTTGTGATTTTTTTTTTACTCATGCGCTGTTTCCAATAAAATCTCCATCAAGTACTGGTTCGTCTTGCACTTTTAACATTAGGTATAGTCACAAAGCGAAACGTGAACTCATAGATGTGAACTCATAATTCACTCAAAGTATTCTCAGGAAGAAGATTATTGAGATTAGATAGTAAAGCATAAATAAGGACAAATCTTACCTCTGCGATTAACTGGATCTTTTGCTACATAAGCAACAAAATCAGTCGTGTCCTTAAAACAGAGCACAGCAGACAAACACTTAGGGAAAAACAACCAGTAATGGACAAAGTACACAAACTATGTACTGTACTTGAGTTAAAGTAAAGATATAGTCAAGTAAAATGTGACTCCAGTAACAGTAAAGTGTAAAAATTCAAAAGTACTTGCCTTCAAAAGTACCAAAGTATTAAAAAGTACTATAATTTATTATGGCTATAATGCTCCTATTATCATTTTTGTCATTAAACACATACTTAATCAACTCAGTTTATGTGAAAAGACTCGAATGTGACTCTCAGAACCCTGATCTATTAATAGAATGATATTAATGACTCAAACACTGATTGATTTCTATTACAAAACCTTCTTTTCAATCCTTCTTGTTGTGGCGAGTTCGCGTTTGGAGTTTCTTCCATCATTAATTCCTCTCGAAATGTTCTGCTTGATGTTGAACTGATGCTGAACTGTATGTTGGTGATCAGTAGATACACCAAACGCCAATCAAAACAAGTTCAAAACAGAGCACGTGCTCGATCCTGATTGGTGACTTTCTGAATGTTCGACCAGTTAAGTTTTAAACTCATATAAATTTATAGTGGTGCCAATAACACCCATGAGAGCAGAGTATTTTTGTGATTTCCTTAAAAAAATAAAGAAAGATTGTACATCCTTCTTTGCTCATTGATGTGCATCTTTACTGAGGGTGTTAATATTAGTGGAGGAAACTTTATATATATATTTATATACTTTGTCAGGTTATGAAATTACAAGTTTGAAATTCGTAATTCAAATTTAATATAATTTGCATAATGTGACAAACATTAAAAAACTGTAAATATTGATGTAACAAACAATAATAATAAATATTGATTCTCTTTTCGCAATTAAATATACATATAGGTGTGTTGTAGGTGTGTATTATAATCTGCAGTAACTTGCAATCACGGGAAAGATTTATTTAATTGGTAGTTTTAATTCCTTACCGGATCTCCACCGGAGGCAAAGGATATCGACTGCATATGGTGATTGGCTATTATCTACCCGAGAACACAGAAAAGAGAATCATTGATTTTCAGACCATCATGTAACTTCCTGCTGTCAATAAAACACAAGAATGTGTGTGTATCCTGCAGATATACATTTCTGTAGAGGTATTGTGTGTTCCTAAATACAAATTAAACATTAATGTTATCCATTGCAGCTTTGATCACGAGTATATGAATTGTTATAGTGACGTGTTATCGTGTAAAAGTGTTTCATTTAAATTAATGCAAATGTGTGTTACGTACCTGTTTGGAGTCGGGGGTCATTAGGTTTAAGCTGCTGATTGAGATGTTCAGGTTGATGCTCATGCCAGCAAACTGCAGGTTACTTTTCCCCAAAATACTAGAAAGTGCTTTTGAGGGAGGCTGAAGAGAAAAGGATAAAGAAAGTAAGATAAAATGAATCCATTAGTCTTTAAGTATCCAAACTCTTATCCACAGAGAATGACAAACATTTTACACATTTATACAATATATATGATTATTTTACATTTATTTACATTTACTCCATTTATGCCGATGTACAACGGAGCATTAAGGGCAACCGAGGAGACCAGTTGCAGAAGTTTTGAGAAAAGAATATTGTCCCATATGTGTCTGAAACAGGTTTCTAGCTGCTTAGCAGTTCTGGGTGTCCTTTGTTGTATTTTTTGTTTCATGATGCGCCAAATGTTTTTAAATAGTGAAAGGTCTAGACTGCAGGCAGGCCAGTTCAGCACATGGTGTCTCCTAATACAAAGGCCAAACAGTGGCAGATTGGTCTGGCTGGAATTTAAACTTGTAACCTTCTGATCCAATGACCTAAACACCATGCTAGCACCGCCTTTTTAAACTTCTTTCTAATACATGTTGGTCTATTCTGATATCCGTTAACTGTTTCCTGCATTACCCACAATGCTGCTCAAATATCTGCTGAGAGTGATGCAATGGCATTTAACCATTACTTTATCTCTACCTAAAGAGAGCAATGTACTTTAGTGATTTACTCTAATACTACTAATAGCAGCTAACAGCATTTTGCTTGTCATTTTGTACGTTGAAAACTAGCCGTTTTAATTGTGATAATTTTGTGTCCAGTTTTTTCACCAACATCTTTACTATCTGTACGCTGGTTTTCTCATTAATATGATGTTAAGTAGCACTGGAAAACAGTAGTTTAATTGTCTTCTCCTTATCTCCAACATCTCTAATTCAACACTAACGTCCTTGTGTGACATGATCATCTAGATTGCTCTGTTTAACAGAGGACAAGGCTAATCTACCCAGGATGCTCTGTTACCCTTCCCAAATTCATCACAATGCACGAAACTTCATGATTTACATTTAAAAACAAATTTTAGCATAACCCTTTGGATTAAATTGCCTTCAAAAAATCATTCATTCAAATTAGGTGTATAAACTAGAGTGTACTAGAGTACACACACACACACACACACACACACACACACACACACACACACACACACACATGCAAACACGCACACAAACACAAACACGATCAGGCCTAGCTGAACCGACTGCAGATCCTCAGCACAAAATGAGTCACAGATCTTACAGTGTGTATCGTGGGCTGTGTGTCCACCCACACACACTGAACCACACCACATCTTTCTTTTTCTCATAGTCCCTCTCTCTTTCTTTGGCTTCCCCCTTTTTTCCCCTCTTTCAAACATTTTTTTTCTTGTTGCTTTTTTCTCTTTCTCTTTACTCCACATTTCTCTTTACAGTCTCACCATCTTTCAGTTCCCTGTCATTTGTACAGTAGAAGGATGCTTTCTGTCTGTCTTGTTTCTATTTCTGTATTCCTGCTTGTCTCACTCTTCATTTAGGTATCTTCAGGTTCTCTCTCTCCTTTCTCTCTCTCTCTCTCTCTCTCTCTCTCTCTCTCTCTCTCTCTCTCTCTCTCTCTCTCTCACTTTCTCTCTCTCTTCAACTTACCTTTTTCTTGCGCAGTGCTCCTCTGGTGCCAGGTACTGCCTCACAAACCAAACTGATGGCCTCCCTGGAGAAAAAGACAGAGCAAAAGATAAAGAGAGAGAGAGAGAGAGAGAGAAAGATACAGACACTCAGACAGAGTCTGATGTCTGTTGGCCATAGAAGGCTTTTGATCACAGGAGGAGAAAGACACTTTTTATGTTCAGGACCCTGGACAACAACCAATATGCTTCAGAGTATTACATATATTATTATTATTATTATTATTATTATTATTATTATTATTATTATTATTATTATTATTTTATATTATTTTGTACTAACAACAAATTCTGGTGAAGATAATTTGTATTTAAATACATTGTATGCACAAAATTCTTGGGACAGTCATGTTTTTTTTTTCCCTGCTGGCACAACATTGGACACACAATTGTGTAGGATGTCTTTTGATACATTATTATTAAATCTTTCCTTCACATAAATGAGGGGATCAAATCTGTTGCAGCAGACAATGCCCCTGTGCACAAAGCCAACTCCATGAAGATATGCTTTACATGGGTTGGCATAGAAGATCTAATATAGAGCTATGAACTTTCTCAACCCTATTGAAAACCTGCACCAAGGACTCCTCACCTACATCACTACTTGACTTTACTAAGAACCTTTTGTCCTAGTAAACACAAATCTTTAGAAAATCTAGTAGAATAGAAGAGTGGAGCTTATTATAAGAGCAAACAGGGACTCAATGCGAAATGAGATGCTAAAAAAAAGACACTAACTCATTGTTTTAATGTTTCAATCGTAGTGGCATGTGACTGGATTTGCTTACTGATTGTGGTCACCTGTTTGGTGTTTTCTTGTGATTTGTCTGTTTACGCACACCCATGTCTCATTGCAAAGTCTTGCTGATTCAATTTTACATTTCTGAGCCTGTCCTGAGCCTGTAAATTTCTAAACCCAGAATCAGTCTAGGTCTAATATTGCTGGTTTGCCCTAAATAAAGTTCACACTCGCTGTTTAACTGTCTTTTTTTTCCCAGAACCTGGAAAGATTTCCTCCGTAATCTCTGCTGAAATCATACAGAACAAGAGACACATTCATTATCATTTTGTGCTTTGATTCAGGCTTTAAAGCAACTCTATAAATAGTGCTTTATTTCTAAGTGTGCTGAATGAACGTGTGTGTGTGTGTGTGTGTGTGTGTGTGTGTGTGTGTGTGTGTGTGTGTGTGTGTGTGTGCTGGGTGAGGTGGGATTGTGTGAGAATACAAGGTTTAGTGGGGAACAGGAGGTCAGGTGGAAAAAAGGATGTGACATGCCATCTCTTTCTCTCTCTCTCTCTCTCTCTCTCTCTCTCTCTCTCTCTCTCTCTCTCTCTCTCTCTCTCTCTCTCTCCCATTCTCCTACACAGTGTTCGATAAACAACAGTGGCCGCTGGGAGAAGTCTGGCCTTCTCTAAACCAACATCACAAAGTGACTCATATGCACACATGAATGAGTTGGAGTTATATTCTTTATCTCTCATTTCACAAATCTGAAAAGACGGAAGTGGATTCGTGGAAATACAGGATTTCAAAGTCAGCTTTGGGCATGTTTTTTTGCAAAATGTCCCCTGATGCTGATTTCCATTGTACAAAACCAAAATTTATTCCCCAAATTGAAAAGTCTTTTAAAAGAGCTATAAGTGTCTGTGTTATTAGTAAGAGTGTGTTAGAGACAGGAGATCAAGTGGGATGCTTGTGGGTTGATGGCGGAGGAGTCGTACCTTGTTATTTGAGATCTTGTGGTGAAGTCGAGGGATCTCATGGACCGAAGCACTTCTATACAGCCCAAATACTGGAACGAGTAAGCAAAGAGAACAGACAAACAGAGAGATATTATTTATTATTTATTTTGCTTATAGAGTAAAAGGAAAACATAGATGGAAGGTTGCAAGGAACTGGTGCACGCTTTGATCAAAGTGTGTGCTCTCGAAAGAGCTGGAGCTGCAGTGACAGAGGAAACTGGGAAAATTGTGAAGAAAAAAGCTATGGCGTTTTTTTGTGAAAGAAAAATCGACTACTGTTACTAAGAAGAAGAAGAAGTAGAAGACCTGTAGAGGACCTGTGGGTTTGCTATTAACAATTAACACACTGTCTCGCTCATTGAGCTAATGTCCATTGTTTAAAGCGCTTTACAAATAAGAACGGATTTAATTAAATTGAATTTGCTACAGTTCACTCAAGTGTAGCTCATAATTTTATACATAAACATTTCTAAATTGCCTCTGCTGCAATGTTCTCTGAAACTTTTAAGTTTGTTTTGGAAGCTGAGAGTTAAATTTCTGAAAATGAATTGATACCTGTTATGTAAATACGGCTCAATGAATGACCAATCAACTCTTTATTCCTTCAGTATTGGACAAAAACTAGGGAGTGAACTTCATGAAACTTCATGGAAATTCATGAAACATTTTAGCAACAAGGAGAGACAAAGATAGAAACCTGGAAGTAAAAAAAAAAAAACGTGAAAAAGTGAAAAAAGTGAAGTGGTGCTCACGAGTCACTGTGAAATCACATGTAGAGGAGGCTTTGGACAAATTAAATTCACCCACACACAGGCACTGGCATGGACACACACACACACACACACACACACACAATCACACACACATGCACTCGAGCATACACACAAAATGCAAGCAGGAGTGTAGGAGACAGTGTGAGAAAGAACATGCGGATTACACACTGAGAACAGTTTGTCAGATCGCACATTGGAGTTGATTAGGCCGTGCGCCTGCTGCGACGATGAGACAAGGTTGTGGGTTGAATAACACGTATCTCGAATAGCACTTTTAACATTATATAACTGTTAGGAACAGCTTGTTTGGTTTGACCTCTCAGATGAATTCTGACTGATACAGAATAATTATCAATCATTATTACAGTTTTTCAGATGCTTTGGAGCGTTTCTTGAATCAATCTCAGTATTTGCAAAGCAGTAAGTGCATTTCTAAAAACAAAGTGTACAAACAACACAACACATTGGATTTCTTGCCAAAACCTCTACTTTTACTTAAAATCCTAGGTTCAACTCTCAAAAGTAAATTTTTGTGTCAATGAACATCTCATTCCCATCAGAATTACACGTCCTTTTTGTTATTGTTCACAAACACGATCGTTAAAATGTTTGGTCGTGTTGTCAGTATGATGGCGCACGGTTTCTGTATTTCTTGATATGAACTATAGTTTGGATCACAGTGAGTGAAAATGCACAAAGTATTTTATATGTATGGTATGTAATATTTTCAATGACAAAAATTTACTTATTTGATTTATATCGATTGCAAGAAACCAGACAGGATTCACACTTTTACTGTACTGTACAAGTGTTTGTTTGTTTCTTAGTTGTTCATCCATTTTCAGAATGTATAATTCTGAGTTTTGCTCTGATTGTATTCACTCTCCAATTGAAGGTTCACAAGATTCACCTTTGACTTGTGACATTCAAGATTCATCTGCACAATTCATCAATTCAAGTCACATTTCCCCAAAAAAGTTTATTAGAAATTTTAGATAACAGATTCTTAAAACTGATTAAACCGTTTTGCATTCAATGACATGCAATGAACTGATGCTGAGATGTTTTGGGGGTTAAAACTATTCAGGTTAAACCAGTAAAATATATTTTGATCAACATGAACATAAACAACTGATAATGTAGGAAACAGCAGACACTTGTAAACAATCAGTTATTTTAATGTACCAAAGCGTTCGCAATTTGATCGAAGCAACAAGAAATGCTTTTATGATGTGCACTAAATGATGTGGGGGTTGAACAAGTAGCTTTGAGAATTTCATTTCTGATCTGAGAAACGCTCCAAAGCAACTGAGAAAAACTTTAAGCTTCCTGTTTTGCCAAATGGCGCCAGTGGCACACAAAAGCACCACAGATGGAATACAAAGCTTCATATGTACCTCCACATCAGATCCAAAACCTCTTGATATGTCGTCTGAGGTAAAAAAAAAAATTTTGGGCACCATAAAAATGCACCAAAAGAAAAAAAAAAATCAAGATAGATAGAACCTAGCAACCTGAAGGAGATTGGAGACTGTAAGGTGTTGGCGGAGGACAGGTGGATGGTGGATGGTGGTCTGTAGGATGATTTTAGAGGTGAAGAAGAAGAAGAGGAGAGTGAGGACTAAAAGAAGAAATAGATGGTGGAAACTGAAGGAGGAAGACTCAGGGAAGAGAGAGGACAGACAGGAGCTCGGTGGTGGTGAAAAGGTCCTGGATGTTTGGGAAACTACTGCAGAAGTGATAAGGGAGACAGCGAGAAAGGTACTTGATGTGACTTCTGGAAACAGAAAGGAAGACAAAAAGACGTTGTGGTGGAATGAAGAAGTGCAGGAGAGCAGAAGGAGAAAGAGGTTGGAGAAACTGTATTGGGATCGACAGAGTGATGAGAAAAGTAGGCAGAAGAACAAGGAGATGCGGCATCAGGTAAAGAGGGATGTGCGAAAGTCAAGAAAAAGGCATGCATATATATATATATATATATATATATATATATATATATATATATATATATATATATATATATATATATATATATAAAATATAAATAACAAAAATCTTTATTTAAAAAAATCTATAAAATAAAAATAATTACATATCAGTAATATTCATATAAATATTGCTGAATTATATACACACATTTTTAATGTTAGTAACAAATAAACAAATAAATCATAGCCGTGTGTCTAATTAAAACATTTCTAAAAATAATTGTTTATTTATTGCCCATACTGAGGTTTAATCTCTGACAGATCGCGTCTCCTGCATCGTGTACAGACGTCTGTGTTTTTTTTCTTCTTCAGTCACACGTAATTAATCAACACTCCTTGCATCTGACTTTAATGCTCAGCAGTTTACCACTGCATGACTCACCTGAACACAGCGGTGACTCACCTGGACCTGTCTCATGCTAACCTCAAGCCCTCACAGCATCGGCGGATGAACGGATGAATGAATCATCTGTCTTCTGTTTCTCTAATCTGTACAAAGCGAGTGATTCACCTGCTCCGTTTACACTGTTATCAGTGGCTCCTCGGACAGACCTTTAATTCAGTTCGGCTGCATGTCTTCGTGTGAACGAGGAATTGACTGGAAGTTCGGGGGTTCGAGCCTGGGTATTGTCAAGCTGCCACTCTTGGGGCCCTTGAGCAAGGCCCTTAACCGTCTGTGCTGACCCTGCGCTCTGACCCCAGCTTCCTATTGCTGGGATTTTCAAAAAAAAAGGAGAAATTATCTCCTTCATAAAACTTACCACTTAAGTGTTAAGGGCCTTGTTTAAGGGCCCAGGCCTGGCAGTTTAGTGGTGGTGGGATTTATACTCACTACCTTCTGATCAGAAGTCCAACATCTGAATCACTGAGCTCCATGGTGATTGGTCGAAATTGTATGACTGTGTGAATGTGTTGATTCATTTTCTATAGACTCATCCCTTCTGACTGCACGAAGACAGTTGCTATAGTAACACCATATCCAGGGACTCGTACAGCATATAATCCCTCATATGCTAAACCTTCCTGTGAGAAAATGCTTCTTTAAACTTTATGAAAGGAGTCTCCAGTGTGAGTGCTTTAGTGTAAGGGAAACCTGGATGCTCTTTAACAACTGGAAAAGGATTGACAGTAAGACAAAACGTTGTGTAATAATCTATTAATAGCTGCAGTGATATAAGAGTAACGATGCATGTGCATGGCACTTTTGCTGAGGATGTTTTTTTCGTGCCATGATTATAATGCCAACGCAACTGCAATAATCATTCTGATCATCACTGAACTTTAATGAGCCATGGATGCTCAAAAACGGCTCAGGTTAAGGCTTTCAAGGCCAAAACTGCTCCCAAGAAAACGTAATTAACTCGAAATAACAAGGATTTGAATCTGATCATTGTATAATAGCACGATGCTTTCAAAAATGATTACGATAATGATAATACATAGTCTTTCATCAATTTAATCTCTATAAGCAAATCTGCAAGCTGTTATAATAATAGACTTTATTTCATTTGGCATTAAATGTTTTTAGAAACACAGCTGTTTAAGGTGAAAAATAAATCATTGGGATATAAAAGATTCATCAAATCAACCTGTCAGTTAGACATTTGCAGGTAAACAGTACAGTACGTCAATTTACAGCTAAAAAAACAACAACTATGTGGGCAAGTCAGTTCGTGCAACAATCGTCAGTGATGCAAAAATGTTTAATAAAAAGAAAGAAAGAAAAAAAACGTCGTCATAGGTCAAAAGTATCGCAGGAGCATGTCGGTGTGTTTTGTCCAAACAGACATTAATTTAGTTTATTAACAGTTTATTAACAGACGGTAATAAACACACCTCGGCATCCAAAAACGAAATGTTGAGCAAAATTCGCAGAATTTGCAGCAAAAGCATTAGGATTATGAATATCAGCGGCACCGTCCTTTAAAACGTTACGTCTGAATTATGTATGATATGTAGAAAAGGGAAAGTACTATCAAGGCCTAATGAAATGCACAACATCGTACAAAGAATCCTTCTTCTTGTACACTATGTATACCTCTCTCTCTCTCTCTCTCTCTCTCTCTCTCTCTCTCTCTCTCTCTCTCTCTCTCTCTGTCTCTCTGTCTCTTTTTCTCTCTCCATCTGCCTGCATGTTGAGCCTACAGTGCTCCAGTGCTGATGCTGTAGCTGTGGGTGATTCACTCTGAGAAGTGAAAAAAAGGGAACAAGGGTATGAGGCATGAATCATCCGGTAGATATCGAAGTCACCTTTACCTCAGTGCCTCTCTAATGACACATTGCATGATGAAGCAATGAAGCCCTGCTCAAAATGTGCTCGGGTAGATCTCCAAATAATAAAAAAAAAAAAAAAAAAAAGAATCGTTCAGACCATTGTCTATAGAAAATTATTTAAAATGGTCACTTTCGACTCTTTACACCAGTGCCGACGTAACGCTTTATGAATGTAAGTGATAGGAGAGCAGCTCTGCCGCCCTCGCTCTGGTCACCGTGGTTACACTATTTGCATCTCGTTTCCGCTTGATGAGATAAACTTGGTGTTCGTTTGAATAGATTGACTGGCGTGGTAAAAATAGCCTGTCGCTTGGAGAACCTGTATGGTGCATATGCAGCAGATAAAAAAAAGAGGGAGAGAGGGGAAAAAAAGAAAGAGAGAGTGTGCATCTATAGCTCACATGAAGACAGACAGTTTGAGATGAACACTGAACACTGGAGTATATGAATAGGAATATAGAAAAATGAAGACAATGTAAATGTGCATACACAACACAGTCTTGTAAAAGCATTCTGAACTCGCACTGCTTGTTTTTTCCCCTGCCTAAAGGTAGTTAGCCGAACCGAGCTTGTGTTATTTAATTCCTGTTTTCATCCCTCGCCATTGCTTCTCTTCCTGCGACTGCAAAAAAGAAACGAGCACAGCTGTAGCTGTTTGTTCGCCTTTTTTTTTTTTTCCTCCAAAGCTCAGAAGAGGTTCATGCAGTATGGAGATGGAGAAAAAGAAAAAAGGGAGAGAAAAGACAAACAGGACCGTTAAGAATGTTATGGGGAAGGCTGAAAGACATTTGAGAGGCCATACCTTTACAACGTACGACACTCCAGGTCCCGCGATCTTGTCGCTGGAGTGCAGCCATCCTCGTGAGGGTTTATTCACCAGGCCTGCGCATTCTCCACCATTGCCACCCACACCACCGGCGTGCCAGTCCTCTGCGCCAGGCTGCGCCTCCTCCATCCTTCCCTTCTTCCCAGTGCTCATAGAGCCTGGCTCGTGGTGGCCAGAGGTGGCAGAAGCACACGAGATGCCCCCTGTGGCTGCCGAGAAGCTGGAGGAAGATGCCGGGCTGCCCGTGGACCCTCCTCCTGCTCCCCCTCCTCCTACTCCTCCACCTCCTCCTTGAAGTTTGGACACAGCCAGGTCCTTGACGGCCGACGGTAGGCCTTTGATGCCCAGCAGGCCAGATGAGTTAGTGAATTTAAGACTGGACACCTTGTTGATGAGGGTGCACAGGGCAGTGCCTGAGTCCTCGGCCGTTTCGGGGGGAGGGGCCTCGACAGCGGGTGAATACGGCGGGTCCGGAGCAGGCACCGGGGCGCCAGCGGGCACCTTGGCATTCATGGGAAGGCCGTGGAGCAGCAGCTCGTCGACAGATGTCACCGACTCATTGCGGAAGCGGTTGTACTTGGCGCGCTGCAGCATGCCCCCGGCTCCGTATGCCTATGCGTGCACGGGCACAAGCAACGCCATGCTCGCCGGCCTCTCCTCTGGCATGTCTGAGCCGAAAAAAAAAGCCTCACAGATGATGCAAGTAAGCCCGTATTCGTCCTTCTAATCCGCTTCTTGCTGGTGATGAACTCTAGCGCTGGTTCCAGTGGTTATGCTCTTGGAAGTGTTGGTGTTGATGTTGGTGGCATCTATGGTGAGTATCTACTCTGGAAAAAGCTATGAACCCCCTTTACACACTACTCAAACAATCCATGGGAGGAAAAAAAACCCAGGGAGGGACAATAGAGGGAAAGTAAGTTGACGCTCCTCTTCGGCGATGGCGTTCGATAGAGGAGAAAAGAGCTTTATGAAGGAGATGTCTCTCTCTTGCTCTGCAGCCTGGCAGATCTGTGCACACGCATGACTCACTCGCAGGGAGAGAGAGAGAGAGAGAGAGAGAGAGAGAGAGAGACAGAACCCTTCTCAACAAAAGACTCACTCGACGCCGCAGATCACTTCCTGTTGCAGAAAAAAAAAAACTCCCACTTGCAGCACATCAGAACAGATCGATTCAGAAATTTCCTTATGACGATATTTTGTCACCGTCCAAAGGAATGCCTTACTTTAATTCAGACTGAAAAAATATAGTGAATGAAAATCAGAGGAGAAAAAACAAAAAGAGAACAACAGGTTTTATGTTCTTGCTGGTTGAATCTCAGTGTGTTCAATTCAACATAAATGTGTTTAACTATAAGAAATCAGAACTCATATATTTTTCATATAAAAAATTTTTTTACAGCAACCTAATGAATACATTTAATAAATAAATACAAAAATAAATAGACTAAAAGCAACCTAAATGAATATCATGACCAAAAAAACCTCTTCAAATCACAAAGTCTAATAGTATTGAAATTAAGCTAGAGCTTAGGTTTCTACATCCACGACCAAGACGCAAAGTTGAGCTGCTCTCCATGATGACGACTAATTTTCCAGACACCTGACAGTGAAAGCAAAGCTCAGAGCTTGTGTGCCATTAAAACCGTCCATGAGAAGCTCACGTCAGGCATGTTAAGAGCAAACCGCAGTGTCTCATTGAGAAAAAAAAAAGTCACCATTTTGGTTTCTGGATGAAAATGCGGACTGATCTACGTTTTTTTTCCTCCAAAATGAAAAATTCATTTGCGTCTGTTGACGTTCCTCATTCTAAAGAGCGCTTATATATATAATATATACATCTCACTGCGTTCTCCATGGTTACCAAATTCTCTCAATCACAGCATAAAAGCCAAAGACGTTCTCCCCTCTTTGTTCAACAGTTCGTCTCCATGTCCTCCACTACATAATCAAACACATCCCAGAAATCAATCGCAAAATTCCCTTAGACAGGGATCACCTTTAATCATTAGAATTCTCTTTAAGATTCGACAGAGATTTGTTCTTGTCTTGCGGAACGATTGATTGTCATATCAAGATTAAAAAAAAAAAGAAAGGCTAAGAAGTGATCAGAGTCCGGTATCCGAATATACGGCGTGATAAATCAGACGATCCGATTTTTCTCTGCTTCATTGAGAGCCAGCTGGCAGAGTGAAAGCCCGCCGCGTTAATCCAGGGTGGAGAGAGAGAGAGAGAGAGAGAGAGAGAGAGAGAGAGAGAAAAACGCCATTCATGTAAAAACCGTCCACAGGAAGTGTGCATCAGGAGAGCGTCAGTCATTCATAAGCTTCATCTTCTGCGTTCGTCGCTGCAGCATTCACACTGCAGTCCCTCCCAACGTCTTGCCTTCCTGCCTGCCTAGGAATAAAAAAAAGGAAAAAACAGATAGAGGGAGAGGGAGATGTTGAGAGAAAGAGAGAGACAGCATGTTTTCTGTTCTCTAGAGACAAGACAAAAAAATGATGCTGCGTGAGAAAAAAGGGAGACGAGCTGACGAAAGAAGGGATGCTGATGAGAGGATGATGCTGAGCGGAGGAAAAGAAGAACAGCGCCTTGGCTGTGAATGAGGCAGGCGGATGAGCGCAGACTCGTTTTCTGTGAATGGAGTCGGGCCTCAGCTTCCTTCTGTAAGGCGATCCCTCGGGGATGGAGAGAGGCCGACCAATCAGAGCCAGGCGGGATGACTCATTCAAGGTAGGCTGGCTGAATAGTAGGTCGAACCATTCTCGGCTTAGGTGATGGTATAAACCATTTATCTCTGGCACTAGCACAGAAAGAAAAGGAGACGGCTTTGTTCTAACTGTGAGGGTTTTTATGACTCTTTATTTTCAGCAAACCTTCATCTGTCGCTTTGTGAAACAGGAAAATGTGTAAAATGGTGCAAATCAAAGATGCCCTCCACATACACTCTTCCCCTTCATATACCCCCCCCCCCCTTTCCCAGGGGCTAATTCTGTCTCACTTAGACGTCCCGCCTGGGCACTGACAGTGTGAATGTCACAGAGCACGCTATTCTGCAGATGATTCATCTTCAAGGATGTTCAGAATAATTGTGTTGATCAAGTAATTGACAGAAGAATAATATAGGGCATTTTCGTTTTTCTTAAATCAGATAATGCCCCGGGTATGAATTTGGAATCTCCAGCATTTGTATAAACCAATAACAATATTAAAAGCATTTTTAGGTCAATTCCATGATTTTATGAGAACTCAAGCTCACCACAAATAAAATAATCCACATTTTGCTTTTTTTATGTACAGAACTGGCCCACCTGATTTTTCCATCCATACCACAGATTTGGAGGAACACAATTTGTACTAGATATCTCCCTTCTCTTAAATTGAAAGAACCAAACCTGCTCCAACATGACACACAAATCCCTGTGCACAAATCCAGCTCTCTGAAGGTCTGCTTTTCATGGTTTTAGAGTGGAAGATCTCCTGCTGTAGAGCTTCCACCCTATTGAACACAATGAATGTGAATTCTGACTGCATCCAAGGCCTTCTCACATTACCTATATCTGACCATAATATTTTATGGTTTCTAATCACACTCATGGTGTCACCCAGATGAGCATGGGTTCTCCTCAGAGTCTGGTTCCTCCTAAGGTTTCATCCTCATACTATCTAAGATAGTTTTTCCTTGCCACAGTCTCCCTAGGTTTGCACATGAGAGGAAAATATACACATAATTCACTTATAATAAGTAATTTTGTGCTAGAATTATTAGATTTTGTAAAGCTGCTTTAAGACTGAATGTCCACTATAAAAAGCGCTTAGAAACTTGAATTTAAACTTGTTCTGTTTGTTTTCTTGTGGAGGTGGTTGTTAAATTTCATATTTCTTGAAATCACGTGTGGATTTTGCCCCATTCTGACTGGCCATAATATTTTGTCATAGATTATCGTTTCTATAGCAACAATATTGGCTGCGTTGCTATTTGAAAGGATTCTCCAGTGCTTTTTTTTTCGACATAAAATGCATTTAACAAATGAACGGCAAGAGAAATCAGCCATCGTAATCATAACCAGCCATAATAATACAATGATAACAGAAACTAATTTGTTTGAAAGAGTTCTATATTTAGGGTAACTATAAATGGATAAAAAAGCAATTGATCCTTATTATGCTTTTAGAAAATGGGGATAGGTACAATAGAACAATGATCAATTATGATATATACGAACATTTTTGAGAGGAAGAAAGAGATGAATGAGTGAATAAAATCCCTGTGTGTGTGTGTGTGTAGAGAGAGAGAGAGAGAGAGAGAGAGAGAGAGAGAAAGAGCAATCTCCATAGTCGTGACATAAGTGTGTCGAGTCCATTCCTACACCTCAACTCATTAAAGTGCAGGAAATTGAAAGAGTGACATGGAGAGAAAGACATGAGAGGATGATGAGGGCTTTCCCTTTCAACTTTTTGAAAGCTCTTTACCAAACAATGATCCCAGATAGCGAAGGATTACAGCTGTATTATCTGGTTATTAAAGAGCTGCATGACTGCACACCCAGGCTGTGTTCATGACTAGTCAGACGTAGGAAAAACACACACACACTTATAGCTTGCTGGTATGAGATCATTATTAACAGTGGAGTTATGAGTTAAACTCCCTGTTCCCACCTCGAGGTTTATGGTTTATTTAAGTTATATAATGTCAGCTGATGAGTAAGTATTTGGAAGCACTATTCTTCAAAATAGTAGCTAGTAAATAATAATGGATGTTTTAGATCAGTCTTATTGGTTCATGAAGCTAAACCTGAGTGAAATTTAAAAATCACTATAATCCACTTTTAAAAATAAAAATATCACCTTATATATTTATACATTACACTTGTTCTGCATAACTATTACTTTTCTTCTCTACATTATAATTCCTGCTTTTTCCACCTGTATGTGGTTTCTGTTACCACAAATTTAAAGGCAAACAATTGTACAGGATGCCTTCGGATATAAAAAAAATTTCCTTCACTTAGACTAGGAGATCCTAGGACTAGGATAAAATTCATTTGGCCACATTTATCCCAGACCACCTGGTTTGAATGGTGGGATCATTACCTTATAATCGATTAGACCCCATTTAAACCTGTATTTAGCAATTTGAGATTTTGAGCTTTTCACTTGAGATCTGACCTTACGAGAGACCAAGCTTGGGATTTGACTCACAACGTTTATTAATGATTATTTTAAGGTCAGTGAACAGAAAATAAAAATTAAAAGTATTCACATTAGCAGGAACACATTTCACCAGTCATAACAATGACAACCAAAAAAAAAAAAAAACCCGTATGTTATAGACACCAACATTTTGCTGAAATACTAGAATATCAGACAGCAAATGAATTTACATTTAACACTGAAATAATGATTTCTTAGATATACATTTCTTATGTAAACAATACTGATTTAGAGTCTAAAAAACAAACGGTACAAATCCAACATACAGCAAAAAAAGGTTCATAAGATAAAGGTGATAATCAGATCCTCAAATCTTTGCTGCTTTGTATTTTGTCATTTGCCAGGTTTGTTATCAAATTGTCCAAATGTCTTCTTATTGAACATTGTGGACAAAATGTCACTGGCTTTCTGTTGAAAGAAAAAAATCATAAGACTCAGTTGTCTTAAATAAAGAGCCTAAACCAAAATCTGTGAGGTTAAAGGTTAAACTTTTAGTTTGTTCAGCATGTAATAACTTCTGAGTTTCTTAGTGGTTTTAATAAATAGTTTTTTTTCATGTAACATTATATTATTTTAACATAGCAACTTAATCCTGACAAATGATTCCGGAAATCCGGAATCCTCTTTTTCACCACAATGTCTAGTTAAAAAAAAAAAAACACACCTGTTTTTACAACATATTTCATATTATTGAATAAATTATTGTGGGTCTATGTTATCGATGTACTCTCACACAATACCTAGTACAAAAAAAAAGCCCAATAACATTATTGTAGGTTAATATTATTGATGTAATCCTTATTTTAATTAAGAAAAAAAGCAGATGAAAAGATGGTTTGCTTTTTTTTAATGAAATTTTATTTTAATTTAATATTATTTACATTTTTTTTTTTACCAGTGGCCCAAAAGTAGTCATTTTTAAGACATGATATTGTTCCTTTTTTCAACAAGACATTTTTTTTTTTAATTTCAAAGCCACGTTCAGGTTTTATTTTCCAACTCTGTTGTTTGTTGAGTTTACTGCAGGATTCAGTGCCATGATTGAATAGAATTTTTTCAGGTCACAGTGTAGTTTCTCCAAATGAGCATTCCCACTTCACGCTGTGATCTTCTTCTTCTGCAGACGTGTTCTGGTGGGCTCGGTGTGCACCAGCGGCTCCTGGATCACCGTGGCTGGATATTTCCTGCCCAGGAGCTCCACCTCGACCTTCTGACCAACGGTGGCCAAGTCTACAGGGAGGTAACCAAAGGCCAGGCTCTGCTGAATCGAGTAGCTGTACGCTCCGGAGGTCGTGTTTCCGACCACCTAGACAGAGCGCACAAGAGAAAGGAAAAATTTGGTGTTGCTACAAACAACCAACATTTAATCAGCTGTTCACAAATATTCCACTTCGATCGTTGTATTTTACCTTTCCGTTGTGCCATATGGTCTCGTTGCCCTCAGGGTCTATGTCGTCCGTATTCACAGTGAGATACGCTAACTTCCTTGTTAGTCCCTGAGCCTTGATTTCCTTTAAGGCTGTTTTACCAATAAAATCTGCAGTCTGGTGTGTGTGTACACATAAACACAAACACAAACACACACAGCGATGATTTAGGCCTTACTAGACCTACAGCGGATGCAGATGCGCTGATCAAAACATTTCATATTTAATTATATTTACCTACCTTGTTGAGTTTGATGAAGTAATCCAGACCAGCCTCGAGAGGATTTGTGTCAGAGTTCATCTACACACACACACACACACACACACACACACACACACACACACACACACACACACACATTTGTGAGGTCTTTATATTCCACTTTACACATATTATGTGTATATATAGATGTACAGATGTGTGTGTGTGTGTGTGTGTGTGTGTGTGTGAGTGAGACCTCAGCTCCCCAGCCTCGGAAGCCCTTTTCCAGCCTGAGGGAACCCATTGCATAAGTGCCAAAGTTATCGATTCCCTCTTCTTTTCCAGCCTCCATGATGGCCTGGTATACTTCTGCCAGCTTTGGCATGTCCACATACAGCTCCCAACCCAACTCGCCTTAAAAAACACACAAGCAAATGTTTACACACACACACACACACACACACACACACACACACACACACACACACACATCATTGCATAATAATAAAGATGCTTTGCAGGAGCCAATTAGAGGCTGTATTTTCATGATGTCATCATGTAGAATTTCTTACAACGTATTTTACAGTATTTTTAAACTACAAAAATACAAAACACTAAAGTATTTTGATACAAAATATAAAGCCATTTTCATCAACCCTCTCAAATACAAACTCTATTTTATATTTGAAATATATATCTAAAATATATGCATCATAAATACTGCCCATCCCTGCCTGTATATGATATCCGTATGGCCCTCAATGGGACTCCAGCCAGATGAAGGTGTTTGCAGTGAAGGAATTTAAAGGCGGCGTCACTCATGTCTTCGTTGGTGAGTTTCTGCAGGACTTTGCGAGCGTTCGGACCTGCGATTCCCAGCACTCCGATCTCATCAGTCACATTAGAGATGTTTACATCATAATCACCATCAGTTGCTTCTCTCTCGATCCATCTGGTGACGGGGGGTAGAAAGAAATGTACGTCATTAAATCAAACGCTGCGGAAATACACAGCAGGAAGTGTATCGCAGTTGCTCAAATGTTTTCCTTTAATGCCACGCACCATTCATGTGATTCTCGACCATATTACATATTGAAGCATGTTTATACAAAATTCCTAAAAAGCAAAAGACATGAACATGATTTCTACTGGGCAAAAAAAATATTGTTCATGTCAAATTTAATGACAAGACTCATTAGGCTAATTGCTACAGCATGCTAGTACCAAGATTGGAAAAATTAATAAATAATCAGATATGGTAAGATTTCTATGTAACAGCAGCAAAGAAAAATGTTGAAATATAAAGCAGAAAAACAGAGCTGCTGCAACAGGCTGCCCCTCAGGTGGCGCCATCTTGAACTGTGTACTAGCTCAAATATTAGCTGATTAGTCCATCAATTTAGCTATAACAGCAACGATAGTGTGCCAAGAAACCTAAAGTGTGACTTGAGAGTGAGATGTATATAAAATATCGCTAGCTATTTGCATAAAACATACGTTAAAGTGTCCTGACACTATTTTTAAAGTAATGCTGCTAGTCACTACAGGTTGAATCTATTTTAATACCAAGCACAGAGGCTGAAAGCTTACATTAGCTAATCAGTCAGTCAAGTTAGCTGTGATATTGAACCCATCTGCCACTGCAGCAGATTAATCATTACATAAGGGGCGTATATGAATATAATTTCAGTTAGCTAGAAGTTTTTCGTTGTTTTTTTTTGTTTGCTTGTTTTTAGCAAGTTACCTAGCTAACTTCTGTTAGATAAAATTAGCTTGCCTTTAAATTATTCACAAAGAGCTAATAGGCATGAATGGACTGCATTACTGTGTTTTACATTGTGGTAAAAGTCCCACAACGTGGTTTTATACGTGGTTTATGCAAATTGTAAAAAAAGAAATGTGTGAATTTGACCACAAGAGGGCAGATTAGGTTCATAAAAATATTCAAATGCATGTTTAGAACGTTGTCCAAGATTTGTCTGTTACAAGTGGTACCAGTACAGAGGTCCAAAACAGTCTCAGGGTAAAACGTTAACTTTTTATAACCACAAAGTCTTTTGGTGGTTTGTACGACTCTGTGTGTGTGTGTGTGTGTGTGTGTGTGTGTGTGTGTGTGTGTGTGTGTGTGTGTGTCACAATAAAGTTAGAAGTGTTTTGGAGTCTCTGTAACTTCAATGACTGTTTTAGGTGCAGTAACAGGAAACGCTTTAGAATAATTTTACATTCAGTTCAAATCTACTATATAAAATACATGAAGTTAATACTACTGTGTAACAGAAATAAATGCTAATTCCCCTGGACGTCCCAGTCCTTGTCCTAAATCCTTAAACTTCAACCTTCACACATTATATGGAGATTTCGGAAGCCTGACTTTCCCAGCCATATGTGTTTCTTTTCCAAACTTTTATCACAAAGCTGAAGGCTCACAATTGTACTTTAAAAACTGTTTCTGAATAATGAGCTCCATACTTATCTCAACCACTTGGTGAAAATCCATACTGACCACAAATCTCATAAAAAAAAAATGGACCCCAAACCAATGAACCTCATTGTGGGTAAATTAATTTCATTTACACGAATTTCCGCAAAATTTCCAATCAAAAATTGAAAGTAGAAAGTGCTTGTAAAGACCAACCTCAGATCATGCAATTCAGACCCTGAGCCAGTGATGAGCAGGAACTCTCCTGGTGCAACTTGGGTAATAGTGACCTCAGCGTAGACACGCCCCCTCGGCGTCAGCATGTGACTGATGTTAGTTAAGCCCAGCTGTGCAGCAGAAGTGATGTCCAAAATCATAACAACATTCAGTTCACAGAACATCATTTTTTTCTAATTTCTTAATTTGTCTTATTTACTTTTATTTATAAATTACTTATAATTTGCACTCGATGCACTTTATTTAGTGAGGACACTTATTTTACTCCTCTGTGTGTAGCTCTATGTTGTGTGATGTAACTCTCTGTTGTTTTAAGTAGTACCAGGGTTCTGGAGGAATGTCGTCTCATTTTACTGTGTACTGCATCAGCTATATATGGTTGAAATGACAATAAAAACTTCTTGATTTCAGAGATAAAAAGACTGCAGATCTGATATAAACTCAAAAATGAAATAACTGGCATGAATCTTGTGACATTTTTTTTTATTTATTGATATTTTTTAAAAATCAATACAGTATCGGCATACAAAATATCGCAATGCTCACGTGTATCGATATTTCCTTACACCCCTATGGGTTGGTGTGATGAAAAATTCTCATCTTAAAATTGAACAGAAAAACGACAAAGCGATAAAAAGTTACTGAAGGCGCTTTCGTGGGATCTTCTGCAGCTTACCTTCGGCATGGTGTTGGCGAACAGTCGGTCCAGCAGCTTGTGCGCATCCTTTCCTTTGACCGTGAACTTTCCAAATGGTGAAAGGTCAATAACGCCCACTTTCTCCATTACGAGCTTGCACTCTCGGCCGACTGGTCCGTGCCAGTTTGCTCGCCTGAAACTGGGTCTGAGGAGGGCAAAAGAGAAAACTGAGATAGTAGGAGGAAATTGTACTTCCAAACATCGAGACATTGCTGTAGTTCCTGTTCATGTGTTAGGGTGGCGGTTATACTTATAGCCCACGTCATCTCCTGGCTTGTAGAAGTAATGTGGTTGCTCCCAGCCTGCATGGAAGCCCATGGAGCATTTTTCCTTCAGCTGCTTGTAAAGTCCACTGACTCTGCTGGTGGGCCGACCAGCAAAGCGCTCCTCTTTAGGATACCCCACTGACCAAGAGAGAGTAAGAGAAATCCATCATACACCTGCAATTAATGCTAAGCAAAATCTACCACACTGCCATGTATAGCAGGGTTTCTACACATTTTTCATTTCAAAATTCCAGACTCAAATATGCAAAATTCCCTAAAGATTTTTAAGAACAGATTTAACATCTGATTTAAAATTTCAACTACAACATGCTTTGAGTTACAATCTCTGATGTATGTCAGAGTCTGAATCTTGTGTGTTTAGTCACAAGCTCGGGGACACTGTACTGTCATGGCAACTGTTGCCTTACAACGTAACAACCAATCACAGCTGTGCAGATCCGCTCTAATGATGAGAGTCTGCTCCTAACTTGAAGACGAAACACCTTTTGAAAATGTCCACACTAATACGGTTTTGGTTCAATCCACACAAAGAACAATGAAAATATAGCTTTTTGAAAACCTTCTCGAAAGTGGATCAATTTAAAACAGCGTTTTCGTATCGCAGTGTGAACTGTGTGTGAAAACAGAGGCTTTGTAATAGACTATATTATAGTTTAGTAATAAACTGTAAATAAACGGCATAATAAACCGTAAATGAACGGCATAATAAACCGTAAATAAGCGGCGTAATAACCGTAAATAAACGGCGTTTGAAAATGACGCGGGTCGACGCGTGCTATGGTTTTGCTCTTGTGCAACACAGGCACGTGATCGTTTTCATACGTTTCAGTGTGGATGAGTAAATTTTGGGAAACGATTGAAAACGGAAGTGTGGACGTGAAGCGTTTTTAGACAAAAACGGCATTTTTAAATTTATCCAGATTTGTGGGTTTTTTTATATATTGTACAAATTCTTAACCGAACAGGGCAATAGGATGAAAACACTTATTTTTCAATACTCAGTGTTCCACATCCGCCACCCCAAAGTAACTCACTCAAATCAAACTCCATACTTTTTCATATTTTTCCAAAATGCGTAGGAACCCTGGTATAGGTTTGTCCTTGTGAATGTTTTTGCTTTTTTTTAAACTTACCCACATTGTTAAACCCATATGACTCTCTGGCCTTGGCACACAGGAATGGCACAGTGGTCCACTTGCCATAACGGTTCGGGTCGCATTCAATCAGATCATAAGCGGGCTCACCTCGCAAGATCCAGTCACTCAGGAACTTTCCCACTCCACCCGCATGAATGATGCCGTAGCTTTTCCCAAAAATAACATTCGGTTATTTAAAAACACATATACGAAGGGCGTTCAAGTCAAACAGGTACTTTTATAATTACAGGTATAAAAATGGATACTAGCGTGGCGGTACTACACGCGGTACTACGTGGCTGGTGTGTGTGGCGCATGTGTCACGGGCCAGTCCAACGACTGTTTATCAAGATAGCAGACAACAGTGTTAGAGCGTGCATGGAACATCGTGTTTCCACTTCTTGAAATGTGTTCTTTTATTTTATAAACTCAAAAGTCTTGGTTTGCTTTGTCAAAGGTTCTGAGATACAATTTGACCTTAAAAATGACCAATAACAGGCCAATTTCCAATAACAGGACATCCTAAAGCATCTACAAAAAGACTCAGAAAACTGAGTGCATCCTGAAAATTGGTGCCTAAATCATCTCTCGTATAAAAAAAAGAATTCCCATAGAAATAATAAATGCGTTGATATAAACCGGAGATATTCTAGCCTCTACAACTTCTGTTAAAGACACTGTGCCTGACAATCAATCATCATCATCTGAGCAATCAGACGTCAGTATTCAGCAGCACTGTATTGTTGTACACATTTTATACACTTTTCATTGCAACATGGTGCTTGTTGGTTTTTTTTTTTTACCCAAAGCCAATGGCGGTCCAGTAGTTGCGGAGTCCCTGGTGTGGTCCTACCATTGGCAGCAGGTCTGGAGTGTACGTGATTGGTCCAGACACGATATTAATGATGTCGGCATGCTTGAGAACAGGAACCATCTCCATGGCCATTTCCACGTGCTCCATGATACGGTCCAGGTCCGATTCGAACAGCTCCTTACCGAACCCTTAGATTTAAAATTGTGAATGAAAAAAATCTAGAAAAATTGAGGCACTTTGAATTCCTAAACCGTGTTCAGTACAGATTCGAGGTCTCTCAATCTGAGGCGTTATAGAATATAACAACAAACACCACAATTGGTAGTCACATTGTACCTGGAGGGACTCCATCTCTGACCCACGAGTCCTGCAGCACCATCTTCTCCTCCCTTTCGTAAGGGCCAAACAGCAGGCCGTCTCTCTCCTGACGCAAATAGTACGAACCCTCCAGATCCCGGATCACGGGCAACTCCTTTTTCAAGACCTTCACCTCAGGAACGGTTGCCGTCACCACATACTGGTGATGGACAGGGATCGTGGGATGTTCCAGACCAACCAGCTGACCAAGTTCCCGTGCCCAGAAACCTGGAGAACAATGAGATCATAAGCAGCTAAGAATTATAATGCATTTCATTTAAAAATCAATAATCAATAATAAACTTAAAGGGAACAAAACACACCCAGTTTCGGCCAATCTCATGTTAATCTTGAGTACCTTGAGAGTTCCTTCATATCTCCAAAGAGTCTGTAGTTTTATCAGACTTCTAAAAAGAAATATAGCTTTGTGCTTTCTCTCCATAAACAGCTAAGATCCTGGCGGCGTGGAACCTCAAACAGGGTTTTCCTTCGCCAGGATCCAAAACCACACTTATTTGGAGAGATTCTTCGACTTTCATAACCAAATGAAGCACGGTGATGAAGCGTGTTCTTCTTCTCACACTAGTTGCTGTAAGTGCGTTCTTCCAGGATAAGGGGAATGACGTCATGAAGGGCCATACTCGGAAAGAATAAACTTTCCAAAATGTATACAAACCCAAAAGAATCAGAATCCAAATACTTTATTGAGAACATTGGGAAATTGTTGGGTTGCAGTTACTCATAGAAAAATTAATTTAAAGATCAAAGTAGAATAAAATAAAATATATGTATAAAGTTATATACTGTATATATGATATAAATAGATAATAAATTATATATATTTAGCTATATGAAGTGAAATGAAATGTGTAGCAGCAGTAAAACAGAGGGCAAAAAAGTTCAAAGTTTTTGTTCTCAGCAAAGAAATGCTTTGAGGACATGAGGTAATGGTTGAAACTTTCAACAATGGCCATTTAGGCTCTTAAAAATAAATTGTGCCTCTGGCTATACAATTATCTCTGATTATGTAATGGTCCAAAGTATCCTGAGGTAACCTCCTGCATTGTTGACGCCCATGTTTTTCTCTCTCTCTCTCTCTCTCTCTCGCGCTCACTTTGCGAGTAGTGTGTCAGTTATTAGACAAGAAAAATCTAGAAATTCAGTCAGTACCTACAGTAAGCCTGTAAGTACATGAGCATGTCAGTGGTATAAAGTATTTGAATAAATTTACTTCGTTATTGTACTTAAGTAATTTTTTTGGCTGCTTTCTAGTTTTACTGAGTAGCAAAGATATATGGACTTCTACTCAACAACATTTGTGATTGATCAGAACGAAGGGCGTTCAAGTCAAACCGGGACTTTTGAGTTTATAAATGGAAAGAACAAATTTTCCCTATTTGAACCATTGCTTTAATACTTGGTCTTTATTTTTTGGCCGACTTGTTTGTTATATTCTGGCATGTTCAAGAAGCTGTTGAATTGATGATTAATGCAGTGTTGAGGTGTAGAATTTGATTTGTATATTTGGAAATAAAACCTCACAAAAAGACCGTTTTTATCTTTTCACTCACGTGTGTCTCGGTGTCAAGGATTAGCGCATCTTTGAGGCTACGTTCAATATGAGACAAATACTCAAGTACCATTCAAATCAGATACTCGAAGACTTTTATTCGAGTCATAGTCAAGTTTTGCAGTAAAGTTTCTATACCTTTACTGAAGTATGATTTTCAGGTACTCTTTAAACCTCCAGTCAGTACGCAAGTCAAAAAGAAAGAAGATTTGAACTTATGTTACAACGTTTTTTTAAAAGGTGCGTGTGTTTTTCTCCTTACAAGCAAAGCCAATTCACACAAATTCTGCACAGTGTGCAAACAGCGTGACGTGAACAGGATCTCAAACAGAAACGTAACGCAGACCCTGACCTTTAACGTCTAACAAGTCCAGCAAACGTAGCGATGTGCTTTCTCTAGGTTTCAGGTCCGAAATTAGCGAGCAAAGCGAGGGAGGAACACGTGGAGACTCAAGAAGTCAACGTTTCATGGAAGGGAAGAAAAGAAAGCACATTTATGCCCACTGAGTAAAAAACTAGGCCGTGCTCGACCCATTCGAAAATATTTTTTTAGCTGCCTGATTATTTTTCACTGAGCTCACTTAATATGAGCTAGCCAAAATAAACATTACAGATCTACACACTGGCGTTTCCAATTCTTTTTGCATCACAACTATTGGCCTGGCTGACTGGCAACACCTGATTGGCTGAAGAGGAAGGCGGAAACATGAAGCCTGAATTGGGCCTGTGTGAAACAAGTCGACTCTCGTCAGGGAGACTTAAAAATAAAAACCAGAGTATGAGAGAAGCAAGAGCAGCGAAAACAAAATGTGAAAACAACAGTGGCGAGTTTGTTATGCAAATGCGCAAATACACACCATGCGAGTGAGGTCACACAAGGAGTACAGACAAAATAACCCTTACCTTTATTAATAATAATAATGATAATAATAATAATAATGCAAGATTTTAAACAATCACATAATTGTGAGAAATGAATTCTAAATGAGTGAACTCTGTGATGTTGATTTTCGGAGCGGGGTTAGGCTGCAGTACTTACCTGTAGCGTTGACGATGCGGTTGGCGCGGATGGTCCCATGAGGCGTCTGGACATCCCATTTTCCATCAGGGGTGGAGACGAGACCCGTAACAGGCGCGGGGCTGTAGATCTGAGCACCGTACATCCGAGCTCCAGCTGCGAGAGCCATGGTAAGAGAGTACGGGTCGATGTGTCCATCACCAGGAGTGTACAGACCTGCTAATACCTAAAGAAATAAGAGGACACTAATATATAAAAAAATAGACAAGCATTTAATACTGCGTTATTTTTTTTCCCCTCAATTTTTTTTTCCTTGTCTTCAACTCGTACATACAACTCGGACAAGCAAGCAGAGCGATGGTCTAGTACTAAAATTTTACATCTTCATAATTCGCCTCTCATTGCAAGCCATCAATAGGATACATTAAAGCTACACATGAAGCACATGAAAAAAAAATTATGCTCTCCAATTCAATATGAGAGTTCACATTTATTTCTTTGGTTCAGACAGACAGCAAATCATCGAACTTTACTTAAGTGCCTTCTGACTTCTAACGCATGGCCACTTCACAAAAAAAGATGTAATAAAATGAAAAGAATTAAAGCCTTTTCCTGTTCTGTCTCCAGGAAGTTACAGCTCTACCTCTGCCATGTCAATCTGTATTCTACGTGACTCTCAGGACACGCCTCGGTCTCCGTAGGGTTGTAATGCGTCGTATTTACGTAGCAGCAGCGGTGCTGAGAGAACGCACTCCAGAAACAGTTTAGCGATCAGAAATCCAACATCTTATCCACTGAGCCACCACTTCCCAAAAACTTACTCAACACTCAAAAACGTTGTTCGATCCACATGTTGGTGCTGATTTCTTTAAAAAAATAAAAATAAGATTCAATACACATGGTAGAAAATCTTTCACTTGGAGAAAAGGATCTACTCTGTGCAGCTGGGGATGGTTCCACCTTAACAGCCTAAAGATCCATGAAGCTACTGAGCAACTCAAGAACTTTCAGGATGGATTTGGATTGTAATTAATAAAAACAGTCTGCTAAAATAGCTGCATGAACTTTGCAGAAACGCTCACAGTTTATGAGTAGTCTGGTGTCACCTTGTCCTAAATCCCAAACTTAAGATAGAATGAAGTTGTGTTTGGTTTCCTCTCACCTTGTCTATGTTGAGAAGAGGGAAGAGCTCGTGGACCTTCTCGGGTTCGATGAGGAACTGTGGCGTTGGATGCCAGTGAGTTCTGGTCATCTGGTACTTCATCTCGTCCACTCGGGCTGGAGTCGAGGCGATCCTCACACTTCCTGGTTGATGAAAACCGACTGCCTGAAACAAAATTTCCTATTTACTGCCAGGTCATGCATTATAACAAAACTTTGGAAATCTTGTCAGTTTTATTGTGAGTGACAGGACCACTGACTAAATGAACATTTGCGTTCATGAAGAACATCTGGTCCAACAAAAAAAACCAGAAATGTTTCACTGTAAAATGGAAAATTGTTTATTTTGAGCACAACAAACATGGTTTTGGTTCTTTGGGTGAACAAATGCTAATCCTAAATTTATTAGCTAGTCAGTGCGATGCCCACAATCCCATGGTTTGGGATTTAGGATTGGGATAAAAGGTGGTACCTAATAATGTATTGTGAATTTCACAGCTGGTTGTTAAGAGCATTAAAAAACATTGTGTATTTAAATTCCCACCGAAGGGGAAAAATCACATTATGCTTTTCTGGAAAAATGTCTCAGCAGGTCATGTTTGTGCCCTCACCATGAAGCCAGGTGGCACATTTTTGGCCTGCAAAAGTCAGAAAACTATGAACGTTAAAAAAAACAATGAACTTTTGTTTGCTTTAATAGCTTTGGATACACTTCCTGTCATTCAGACGCTGCTCTTTAATGTCTCACCTGGCCCGTCTCTGCCTCCAGCTGCTCATACAGCTTAATGCTGTGGTAATGAATCTTCTTTAGATTGATCCCGGGGTGATAGTACGTCGTCAGACCGGCCTGCAAACAGAAACACCAATGATTATCATCATCAACCTCAGTACCGTCACCCATGCTTGGTGGGCTTTGCTTTAAATATCTTAGATTACACATCTTTGAGAACCTGACATGGTCTTTTCACACACAATCTCAGATAAATTGAGGCTCTATCATTTTCAGCAGCTAAGAAAATTCAGGCTTTTACCAGTAATCCTGAATACTGTCTATACTGGGGCTATAGAAAACATTCTGACGTCTGCTGTCTAATGGCCAAATCTGTAAGGTTCAGGAGGAGCTTCTTCCCTTAAGCTATTAAACTTCTTAATGTGTTTTTTTTTTTGTCATACCTCATTACAGTTTGTACTTTTGCACATCTGAATAGATTATATGAATCATAAATCATATTATAAAATATATGCACCAAACTTTATACAAGCCAATCAGGTTGTGGTTTGCAAATACAAACCTGGCAACACAAGTTTCTCAGGGAAGGGGCGGGGCTTCGAGGACTACAGTGAGAATTGTGATTTAATATTTAAATGAAAATGTAAATAAACACAAAATCCTGGAATTATAATTCAATCAAGTATATTTTAGATTTATTTAAATCTATTTTACAATATTCATTAAATAACAATAAAAAACACTTACAGCTGTACAGCTAACATAAGCAAGCAAAATGAAAACACCAAACAGTGAAACGTCCAAACGTGTGCAGAGTTTTACAGAATTTAACCCTTTGCATGACCTACAGCGTGCCATGTGGATCCAGCAGTCAGCTCGGACTTCTCCAGAAGAACCACATCCTTCTGTCCGGCTTTGGCCAGGTGGTAGGCCACACTTACACCGACACATCCTCCTCCGATGATCAGAGTCTCGGCTGTCTCCTTCAGCCTCTTCCCCAGAACTCCTACATCTCCATCACTGAGAAGAAGAAAAAGTCTGAGAATTTTAGGAAGCAAAACAGTAACTATGATGGAATGGTGGATCAGATTCGCTGGTTAGATCCTAAACTCAAGTCAGAGGTTTGAGGTAAACAGCATTTAGATCTCAGAGCTAGTTTTTAATTCATGTTCTCTTTCTTGTGTCTATGGCGTTTTCCTCTGGGTTCTCCAGTTTCCTCCCATTTCCCAAAAACATGCTAAAGTGAATTCACTTACACTGCTTCTAGAGATGAATTATTGTTAGTGTGTGTAGATGGTTGTGTATCCGGAGTGTATACAAACACAGAGTTCCAGGATGAAGTTAAATTAACAAACATGATGATGATGATGATGATGATGATGATGATGATGATGACAAAGCCAGTTATTTTGATCTTGTCTTTCATTCTTGTGTGCACGATCTTCCTTGAGAGCGAAACCATGCACATACCCATGGATGATATAATGGATTATTTTATTGTATATACTGATGTATTGATTGTACAGTCCAGATTATATTGTATTGATCATACAGGCTTGAGTGAGATATTTATTATCTGTCGGTTACCCAATTTAGATTAAAAAGATGACACCGAATTGATTCTATAGCACAGATTAGAGAGTAGTGATAGATGTGGTTAAAGCTCTGGGCAAATGATGGGAAGGTTGGGGGTTTAAGCCCCTGTACTGCCAAGCTTCCAGAATTCGGCTTGGGCCCTTGAGCATGGCCCTTAACTTGCTTGTACAGAGGAAGATATTTGTTTAACATCATGCACAATTAATTGCAACAAGTAAAAATACACCAAATATTTAAATTTTATTTTTAATTTAAGTCGACTTGACAGTGCTGATGCATAGAACACAAGACAGACAAATCGATATATTTATATGTAAATATTTGCATGAAAGGAAGTGACAATAATGCTGGAAGTTTAGACAGATAATTATTTATTATTAATAATAATTAAAATAATAATCATAATAATAATCATCTGACTCATAATTTAATAGCACCACTTTCAAACACTTTGACACTTTTTAAATACCCCATTCACCTTTCAAGACACACACACACACACACACACACTAATTTGTTCTTGCATTACCTTTTCTTCTCAGTCTCTTTCCTCAGTGTGCAGCTTAAACTCAGCACCCTGGTTGCCCCAAACTTCATGCAGAAGTTCGGATCTCTCGTTAATTGCACAGTGACTCTGTTCAGAAGTCTGGACATGTTGCTCAGGTCTCAAGGAGACGCTCACGGTTCCTCTTTCTGCAGCACGCGCACAGCTGACCCTCGCCTCCTCCTTTTCGCAGCTGCGTCTCCGCGCATGCGCACTGGAGCTAATACGCTCCATGGAGTGTGAATTCAGCGTCCATTGCATGTCAATCCTATGGAAGCGTAGAGGTGGCAAAATTCAATCAAATGTAATCAGAACGCAATATTGAAAATGACAATGTATTTTTTTATTTTATATTCACATTTTCAGTTACCCTATGTGCAAACTTTGGTGCAAAATGAAAATTACATTTTATCATTAAATTTTTGCCATTTCCAACAGTTTTAATATGCAAGTTACATATTCATTTGAACCCTTTATAAGTTGCGAAATGAAAATGAAAATGCATTACCCAAATTTGTTTTTATATGTGTTATTGCACAGCCATTATATTGCATTGCCATTTTGCATTACATTTTAAATTGCATTTTGCTTCCTCTATGCTTCCATAGGGTCACCGGAGATACCTCTTTATTTCCAAATCGAACATTGAATTACTTGAGTAATGCACATTTTTAATTCATTAGCAGTCTAAATTTTCAAACATCTGATCGTATAAAAGATGCAGTGTATTCTCCACTATAAATACAAAATTGATGTGTAGGTTAGAACTGATTTTTGATTTTGTGCATCACGAATCCATAATCGTTGTCCAATCCTTTAACACTAATATGAGAATATGCACCATAATCAATGTAACTATAAACAGATAAGAAGCAAATAGAGTTATGTTGTAAGATATATTATTTGGAAATAATACATTAGACAGGAATTGGCACCTTTTTTGTGGGTTTTGTTGACTCTTATTAGAAGAAAAAGAGAAATTCTGACTGTTTGTAGCTGCCATAACGTCAGTGATAAGAGGAGTAAACTTTTTCATGGACGTTCCATGACATAAAATTTAACTATAAACATATAAAATTGTTTAAATCACTGACAAAATGTGTTAAAAAAGGAAGAAAACACTTGAATGTGTGCGCTTATAGGAAATGTATATAAGGTGGTAGTTAAGAAAACATGATATAAGACTAAAGTTCATTCAGTTTCTATAACAGAATGTTGTAGTGTGTTTTATTTCACTTATACCACTGCAATTTACCAAAGATTAAAATGAGCTTCCAGTTCACATTGAGTCAAAATTTGGTGTTATAATAACCTCCATTCTACTGTGAAGATGTTCCACTAGATTTTGTGGAGATTTGTGTGAGATTTATTCATTCACATGGGTCTTAGTAAAGTCAGGTACTGATGTACAGTATGTGAGGTGAGGAGGCTCGGAGTGAAGTCGGCATTCACATTCATTATGATCAATAGGGTTGAGTTTAGAGCTTTATAGCAGGAGATCTTCCACTCCATCCCACGTAAACAGATCTTTATGTAGATAGCGTTGTGCAGATTGTCATCCTGGAACAGTTTCGCGTCTCCTAGTTGAATTAAAGGGAACATTTCATGCTACTACATCCTAAGACATCATATACAATTGTGTGGCTCTGACGTTGTGGTAGAAGTTTAAGGAAGAACGACATATGAGTAAAAAAGTTAGGATTTCTAATACTTTTCATCCGACAGTGTAGAAATGAAACACGGAGTGATAGAGTGCAAGATGATTGTAATATGCGAGTAATAAACAATACAAAAAATGCCATTACAGTCCAATTGAGCTGCAAATTAATTGGTATAAGTGAACATGGATCCAGAAATGGTTATTTTTCTTAAAATAAAAAGGTCCACAATGTCACATCAGGTTTAACACAAGAGACAAGCTTTGGAAATGTGCATCGTAAAAAAAAAATGCATTATATATTATTATTAGACCTCCTTTGCCTATTTTTAACAGTTACAAATCACGTCCAAATTCATTCCATCTGTCTTCTGAGAATGCAGATCTGTAACCGATCTCATTGCTATGCCTCTTGTGTTCAAGTCTCTGCTGCTGGACGCAACTGGAGATGTAATAACAGAGCATTCAGAACCAAGTTGGTATGTAAGATCCGGTCTGAACAGGTCACTACAGAACAGCCGCTTGGGGGGAGGGAGCGTTTTCATATAGTCCTTCAGATTCACTGTATTTAACCTACGGGACAGAATTTTACCTTTGTTTCATGTTCAGGTTACTGGTTTTTAATGTCACACATTTTGCAAGTCTGACTGCATGCATGAGTGAGTGTGTGTGTGTGTGTGTGTGTGTGTGTGTGCAGAGATCTCCACAAACAGCTGTGTACTTCCAGCTGAAGATAACCAGCAAACGTTATATTTGCTGATCAAGGACGAGGGCAAAAGTGTGTGTGTGTGTGTGTGTGTGTGGGGGGTGGATTAGGGGTACCATGCACCATGCATGACTTTTACAGCACAACCTGGTTATGGCCTGAAACTTCATACTTATGCAAAAATGATCTTATGCAACACTTATGCAAAAATAAACTGGAAAAAGGAGTTTGAGAAGAAAACAAGATAGTTTGGGACCAATCTACGAAAATCTATAAGCAATTAAATGTCTAAAAACAGCTGCAAATAGATTTTGTATTAATTCATTAATCCTTTTCTACAGCACAGCACATCTTGTGTGGCACATTAAATTTTTTCTTGCTCTTCTTTAAAGAAATATACCAAAGTCTGAGGTCTCCTAGAAACCTGCAGTTAAGGGTTAATTTTCAGGTTAAGTCCTTAAATGCTGCCCAATCGCCGAACCATCTAAACAACTGTTATGAGTTGTGAATTTCATTACATGTCTGAAAACAAGACATGCTGACCACCTCGTAAATATTTGCTTTCCTCTAGAGCAGTGAGTGTGGAAAGGTTTTGACCTCTGACCCATGCCGCCATGGGCACATCCATGGTCGGTCAACCTGTTGCAAGGATCGATCGTACAATCCACTCCCATCATTTTGTACAGCATGCACACAAAAAAGTGCAATGCTAACGACTATTTTTGTCTGCACACTGAAATATCTGCGGCTTATCAGCATGATTTTATCATGCATTTTGCAAGTGGGCCAGAAAAAAGAAAGAAAAAACAGATTTTGTGATGATCTTTGAACCTGCTGATCATCCAGCTGTCCTGAAATCACTCGAGAAATGATTTGAGTGCTAGATTTGTGCTACCTCTGACTAATCAGGAAGAATTTCCCCCCAAAGATTAAATACATGTATAAATAAATAGTGTGCATTAAATTAAACCTGCTGTGCAACCTGAGATCTTTTCTCCGCATGCTATAGTCCGCCTCTAAATAAACACATGGGCCGGATTTCACGTCAATTCGTAGATAAATCCAATGGATTTCGAAAAAGACAAGAGGAGGGAGTCGTGATTGCGCAATAGATTTAGTGGTTTGGAGAAAGATCCACACCCACCAGTCCTCCTCTTTCACCTCTACCACCTCCTCCTTCTCAGAGGGATATAAAAAGCTGGTCTGCGTTCTTGCTTTCACCAGAGTACCAGGGTTGAGAGCTGCTCCGACGTTAACATTATATCCACTTGGAAGACCTGCAAAAGAAATGGCACCTGCCGGATCAAAGAAGGTACATTACAAATATTTTTTTAAATAATTAGCTATAAAATTTATTAAAAATAAACAACAAAAATTAGCCAATCAAATATGAAGATGCAATGGAGCCGATATTTTGCAGAACTTGTTCCCCTACTTTTGGATTTTTTTTAAAGGACACAATCCATTAAAATAAACTCTTATAATAAACCCAAACGATACATTGATTTATGTTTTAAATAATTATTGGTTGGTTTTTAGGGCATCCTGGAGCGCCTGGATGCAGGTGAGATTGTGATCGGAGACGGCGGCTTCGTCTTCGCCCTGGAAAAAAGAGGCTACGTGAAAGCCGGACCCTGGACCCCTGAAGCTGCAGCTGAGCACCCTGAAGCGGGTGAGTATCATTTTTTTAACCCCTTAAAACACCCCCTTTATGTAAGCTCAAAACATCAGGAAAGTCAGCTCACCTGCACACGTCCTCCACGTTTGCGTCATGGTCCTAATTGGAGAAACCCTGCGTGCTATGAGGGGCGTCACATCACCTCCTGGGTGACCCTGGTTAAGATGAGCCTAACCTACTAAACTCCTCAAATCACATCAGAGAGTCTACACAGTTCGTATATATTTGTCCAGACTCTTTAATCTCTTCATGATTTTTGCCACTAGATCTTTTGTTCCACTCTTGAGGATGATCTCGAATTTCTGAACTGAAGTTTCAATTATTATCGAAACTGATTTTCTCCAGAATTTACTAATGAGTAAAGTCGTGTTTTTATTTAAATGGCAGGAACTCGTTTTTTGTTGTTTGTTTGTTTGTTTTTATTGAGTATTTTGGAAACATATTGGTTTTATGCACACTTCAGCCAAGTATCCATCAAACCCTATCAAATGTATCCTCCAATTACACACACATTGATTAGTTATATACTACATTTACAGTCACCTGTCGATGTATTACGTGGTGATGTCACCATGTATTGTGGGCGTTCCTACTACTGGTTGCCATAGTAACTTTAATCTTTAAGTTGCTAACCAGCATTTCCCATTCTCTACTGTCTCCACTGTCCTCGTTCTCACTGGTAGATGCTGCAACAAGTCGCTCTAAATTTGTGGAAACCTTTTGCAACTGGAGCATCGCTGGCACACGCTGCATTCGGGTTGCCAGTGGTTACACCAGAAGTTGCCAAATGTTGTTGAAAGTGAATAGTCTTTGATCAGTTTTTGCTGTGAGTCGTCGTATAGAGCTGTGGTGTGTGTTTACAACTGATAAAAGTCTCCACAATTGCAAATCACCAAAAGCACTATCTGAAGATAAAACACATTGCATGAATTCAAAGAAAAAGCTGGAATTGGTGATGGTGAACTCCATTTCTAGAGATTTCTTGCCCTTAAAGTTTCAACTCATGTTCCAGCGTTGATTAGAAGCATCAAGTGTGTTGGATCAGAAGAAGAATGCAAATAACACCCTGTCTTTAAGCCAGTTTTATCTACAGAGGCCTGCTGAGGCTTTTGATCACAAAAGCAACAAATATGTTCACCTGATGGTTTAGTTTCAAGAACATGTCTCCAGATTGGTTTAAATGAAAACCTGCTTGTTTTTCCAATAATAATGGAACAAGTCCAATCTAAAAGGTTGCTTAATTTAAATACAATAATGTCTCTAATTATAGATGATGCTTGACAACTCATAACATATACAGTACGTGTATAAAGTTTTGGTCCATTAGTAAAAATGCTTCTATTTTGCACTACTTTTTAATTTTTTTTTTATATTTTTCCCATTAAACTCATAAAATTCTCTGTATATTTTTCCTTCCTGTTTTAATGGATTTATAAGGGGAAGAGATTCCGATTTAATGCTCTAGAAAGTGTGAAAGCTTAAATAGTTCTTGAAACAAAATTTTACCTTATGGATGTAGTGTATGTTTTTTTGGACGTGTGTGTGTGTGTGTGTGTGTGTGTGTGTGTGTGTGAGGTATAAAATGTGTGGACATATTGGATATTTGAGTGTGAGTGTGTTTGTATATAGAACTGAAATCAAAGACTGTCATTTCGAAGGGTTTGATTGGTGCAATTCCAAAGAACTGCTCGCTCAGCACTGAACAGCTGTGAACGGATTCTCACTTTCTCTCTGTGTATAACGTCTCGTCTTAGTGCGACAGCTGCACCGAGAATTCCTGAGGGCAGGGTCAAATGTCATGCAGACTTTTACCTTCTACGCCAGCGACGACAAGCTTGAGAACAGAGGCAACGCTGTCTGCTTCACTGTGAGACTTTTTTTTTATATATATATATTTCTTTAACTGTGCATGGGTGAGGGACATTTGTTAAAAATTGACTTTATAACCCTGTTCTAATAAAACGACAAAGAACATCAGGGCGGCTTTTCGCTGTTTCCACACACAATATTACACTGATTTTAGAATTCAAGGCACTGTGGTGTAAATATTTTTTTTCTAATAAATCTGATAAAAATAAAAAATGAATAATGGAGAAAAAACTGAACATGAAATTAGAACATACTGTATCCTCATGCACGTGTTGTGAATTAATATCCCTCCCCCAGGGGGCACAAGTCAACGAGGCCGCTTGTGACCTGGCAAGGGAGGTCGCCAATGAGGGCGATGCCCTGGTGGCAGGAGGAGTCTCCCAGACCCCCTCCTACCTGAGCTGCAAAAGCGAGACTGAAGTGAAGGCCATCTTCAAGAAGCAAATGGACGTCTTCGTCAAGAAGAACGTAGATTTCCTGATCGCCGAGGTGAGGCGGTCATGTGACGCTGTACCAGAAATATACACAACACTACCTATACAAATATTAAAACCTGACTGCTTTATCTGTATTCATGCTGGAATTATTCAAATATCGGTTGATTTATGCTGCAGTACTTCGAGCACGTGGAAGAAGCTGAGTGGGCCGTCCATGTCCTCAAGGAGACTGGGAAACCTGTCGCTGCCTCTCTGTGCATTGGACCAATGGGAGACATGCACGGGGTCACGCCCGGAGAGTGCGCTATCCGTCTGGTAAAGGCCGGTACGTTGTTGTTGTTGTTGTTGTTGTTTTTTCTCTTTCATGTCTATCACTATTAATTAGCACAGTACACATCAACTCAAACCTACAATAAAGTCTAATAAACACTTACTCCTCATGTGATTTGCTGATCACGTCACTCTAATGAGTCTAATAGGGTACCCTTTACCCCAAATGTGTTTACTGAAGTTCTGCCGTGTCGTAGCTCATACTGTAGTTTAGCATCGTTCCAACGATTTCACTTTGAATTGACGTTGTTTGAAACTGTTTCTTCATGGAATAAAAGAATACCTCGATATTCAAGCTAGGACCTCTAAAACTCTTCCAGCACACAATTCCACCTTTTATACATTAGGCTACGGCTCTAACTAATAAACAAACATCTCCTATGCTTTCACATTGGCAACATTACATTGTTAATGCGTCTGTGGGAACTATTGCTTATGGACATGGATTTAACGAAATCATTAAATGCATCTCTTTTTCTATTCATGTTATATTTACATTTTATATATACTGCATTTGTCAGATTTGTCAATGCGGAGCTCCGACTTACAATTTATTACAATTCTCAGTTGAGGGCTAAGTGCCTTGTTTAATTGCCCAGCAACAACAGATTAGTTATGGTGGGATTTGAAATCATGTCTATCTGATCAGCGGTCCAACATCCTAACCACTGTGCTGTGCTCAATGCTAACATGCTAAGCTTCATGCTCCTTAGCTTTGTTGGCAGTTTAGCAAAGCTTGCTATTTCCATTAGCTATATAAACTCGCCAGAAGTATCCAGTGGCTTTAATTATTTTGTGTATTAAACAGTAAATGAGAACTAATTGCAGGTAGGAAATTTTGCAGGTGATTTTGCAGGTAGGGTTATTTTAAATTTCTCAGTTTTTCGTTTGATTTATACCCTAGATTTACACGCTTGTGGTTGGTAACACTGTTGTACAGTCACATAGCAAAAAAACATTATACAGCATAACAGAAATAATAAAAATGTGCATGTTAAATCCATATTTACAGTGTATCCCTATAAAATCTATGTCTTGGGTGTCTTCTATGTCTTCCAGGTGCCGATATCGTCGGTGTGAACTGCCACTTTGACCCCAAAACCTGTGTTGAGACTGTAGCAATGATGAAGGCAGCAGTGGAAAAGGCTGGTCTTAAAGCTCACTTTATGGTGCAGCCTCTGGCATACCACACGCCTGACTGCGGCTGCCAAGGCTTCATCGACCTGCCCGAGTTCCCATTCGGTAAACATTTACTTGTTCACTATTAAACAATGGCGTATACACCTTCGGTCTGTGATCCCCTGCAGAACATAAATGCCAGAAATACATCACCAAATGGCTACAGAAGAAATGCTTACAGAAGATCTGTGTTTGTCTACTTACAACTCGTCCCTCAATATTTTCACGTGTCCTTCTAATTAGTTCTCCACATTCTATCATCTCTCTATCTGTATGTAAATGTAATAGATAGATAGATAGATGGATGGATGGATAGATAGATAGATAGATAGATAGATAGATGGATAGATGGATAGATGGATAGATGGATAGATGGATAGATGGATAGATGGATAGATGGATAGATGGATAGATGGATAGATGGATAGATGGATAGATGGATAGATGGATAGATGGATAGATAGATAGATAGATAGATAGATAGATAGATAGATAGATAGATAGATAGGTAGATGGATAGATGGATAGATAGATAGAGAACAATAGAGTAATAAACTACAGTAACACTAACTGGATAAAAACGTTGACCACTTCAGAAGCAGCACAAACATTATATGATTAAAAATGTGTTTTAAAAAAAGTGTTAAATATAATGTTAATAGTATGAACAAATGACACACACTTTAATCTCACCCTTTATCTGTGTGTGTGTGTGTGTGTGTGTGTGTGTGTGTGTGTGTGTGTGTGTGTGTGTGTGTGTGTGTCGTACAGCTCTCGAGCCCAGAGTTCTGACCCGCTGGGATATGCAGCATTATGCCCGAGAGGCCTACAATGCAGGTATCCGATTTATCGGAGGCTGCTGTGGATTTGAGCCCTACCACATCCGTGCTGTAGTTGAGGAGCTGGCTCCGGAGCGCGGAATCCTGCCCGAGGGATCCCAAAAGCATGGCCCGTGGGGTAGCGGCCTAGAGATGCACACTAAGCCATGGGTTCGTGCCAGGTAATCCCAATTTACACCTCAGTAAATTACCCTAAACACACACACACACACACTGATCATACAATTAACATCAATGAACCAGGCAGTATTAATCTATCACTAGTCACTAGACGTAAGTCATAGAATTCCGGAAAACATGACAACGGCCTTCTTTAAACCTCTTTCTCGCAGTATAATCATGTTTTCAGAGCCACAACCGAAGAAATCGCTAATATTGTTTCACGTTGGTCATCAGCCCAAAGTCATAGGTTGCAAGAAAATTTGGATCAAAGACCAAAATATACATGGAAGATTTTTGGTGAAAAGCAGGTATCAGAATTCAGCACACCTGAGACCACGTGCATTTGTTGCATCGTTCATGCTGTCGGTCATAATTTCCGGATCAGCTTCATTCCCATGACTGAATTCTGCTGACTTCCTGAATGTGCTTGTTTTTGTCATCCAGAGCCCGTCGTGATTACTGGGAGAAGCTGAAGCCCGCCTCCGGTCGCCCGCTCTGCCCATCCATGTCCACCCCGGACAGCTGGGGCGTCACTAAAGGCCACCCGGACCTGATGCAGCAGAGGGAGGCCACCACTGAGGATCAGCTGCGTCCACTGTTCGCCAAGTCCGAATCCAAGTGCTGAACGAAGGGAATCTCTAAGATCCTCCAGAAAACAGAGCGAGAAAAGAGAGAAGAGGAAGGGGAGGAACGAGGTTGAAAACGACAAGATCTTGCTCTTTCTTGATTTCTCTTGTTCTGTTTCTCTTTGTTAGTTGAAATTTTATCAAAAGCGAAGCGTTCATATTGGCATGTTGTTGTTGTGCCAGGACCATTTTTCTATCCAAACAAATCTCAGTTTTTTTTTTTCCTCCAACATGTGAAAGTAGTGTTTAGATGAAGAAGTGTATTTATAATCATACCTCAGACACCGCTGCATTTGTGTTTTACTGCACGATATCCACACTAACGTCGTGGTCTGTGACCTGTGAGCCGAGTCCACGTGTCCGATGACACTGAGACAAGCTTCGTGAACACGTTCGATCGTTCGAAATTCCAAGTTCGCAGGTGATCGAGTGACAATTTCTCCGTTTTTGCATTTAGTTGCTGGTTCAATGCTTCATTAAACACCTCGATGTCATAACTCTCTGTTTTGTCTGCTTTCATTCTGCTTCCAGTTTGCATTTCATTTCAATGGTTTAAAGTAAAAGAAAGAGAGTGGGAAAAAGAGAGGTTTTGCTCATCAGCTTTCAGATATACTACTCTATAAAGTAAAATAAAAAATGAGATGAGATTAATTTTCATTAAACATGTCGCAGTACAAGACAACAGAATGCAGTTAGCATCTAACCAGAAGTGCATTGTTAGCATGTTAAATATTTATATATGTACTGGTTGGTAACCCTATGATTATGATATATGAAAGATATAAATAGGGTTAAATAAGGTAAGTCTTGAATGATCTAAAGCGCTCATGACACTGCATGTGCTGAGATTCACAGAAAAATGTCAATAACAAAAATAAATCTATAAAAAACTAACAATTTTGCTCTATTAAAGTATTTTCAGTGCTTATTTCTTGTTATAACGTCTATTGTTAGTTATTGCAAGCTGGTGATTTTCTCAGGAGCGAAATTAATGTAAAACATTTTGCAAACATCAAATTTAAGATTTAGATCATTTATATTGTTTTCAGCAAAAACTCCTGCTATTAGGTAAACCTGACTGAAAGTTTTGACTTCTATGATGAACTCTGATTTCTCTGATGATGGTGATTATTAATATTAATAAAATAGGGCCAATTACACAAACCACTATTGCTTTTTCTAATACAGTAATACAAAGCAAAACTAAAAACAAAACATTTGATCAACATCGATGTTTATATTGATTATGATGAAGAACAATACTGAAATATTTGCAAACGTGACACAAATGCAATATATTCAAAATCTCCTATTCAAAAAGTACAATTTAATGTTACTTCCTTTTCCACCTTTTGCACAAAGCTGAAGTCTAATTAATTGCTGCCCCCTGGTGGAAACACAAACCACTTCCGGTTTTTAAACATCTGAGGCTGCTTTGTTATCTCTGCATGTACTGAAATAAATGTCATTAACTAGCATCTTTACACACACACACACACACACACACACACACACACACACACACACACACACACACACAGAAAGAGAGAATTAAAGAATCATCAATAATTGATTGGAAGGCAATTAGAAAGCCTTTTATTTAGACCATCTGAAGGAATAGTCGAATATGTTTTTTTTAAAGGTCCTCCTGTAGGTCAGAGTTTATATCTGTTAATAAATGTGTAATAGCATTGAATATGCTGTACAGAGAATAAGAGGCTTAGGGGTGTAGGGTGTATGATGTAGAACGAGAATTCAAATGGTGGCGTCAATCTATGGAAATTAATCAAAGAAGTGGAGAGAAATCAACCTTGACCCCTGAACTCTAAGATCACTAAGATTTAGTTATTAATTCTTATAAGACACTTAGAATCGATCACCAGTTACCTGAAACAGATCTAATTTCTCGGACTACGCCACCCGATTTAATCCCGAAATAAAACAGGAGAAAATCCTCTGTGAACCGTCATGGAAATTGTCTTCTTCTCCCGGGGATGCTGAAGGATCAGATTTCCAATCTCTATTCTCTGTTCTCAGAAACCTCTTCACATTTAAATTCTCTAAGAAAGATATGATAAAGAGATATGGGCATCTTTATGCACTACGCATGAGCAAAACTTTAAATGTATATACTGAGCATATCTCACACTGATACACCTCAATAAAAACACCTCCAACTCCATTAATACATCCATCATTTTCTGAACCATTTCATGCACCTCATACCAACAAGGTTTAATTATCTTCAGTCGCAAAATAGATGCACCAGTGCACCTATTTCTGATTTGTGTTTAAAACCACAGCTGAGATATTTTTTACTTTCAAGTCAAGTCAAGTCAAATGAACAATAAAAGCCACTTGACTGAACTTGACTTGAAAGTAAAAAAAAATTTTATCTCAGCTGTGGTTTTTTCAGAAATTGGTGTATGAAATTGATGAGGTGCATGAAATTGTTCAGAATATAATGGATGAAGTACACAGAGCATGTATTTGAGTTAAAGTAGAGATCCACTCTGTAAAATATCACCACCTTAAAAGTGTCTCTTTAAACTTCCATATAAGTAGAAGTTGAAAAGTATTTCCTTTCATGAATGTACTACAAAGTACTATAATTTATGACGGCCATAATGTTCCTATTATCATTTTATCAGACTCTTTACTCAATCCACCCAGTTTATGTAAAGACTCAAATGTGACTCTCAGAACACTGATCTATTAATAGAATGATGTTAATGAGTCAAACACTGATTTCTATTACGATTATCATGAAGCCATTGCGGCAAGTTCGAGTTTCTTCATCATTTATTCCTCTGTAAATGTTCTGCTTGATGTTGAACTCATGCTGAACCGTACGTTGGTGATCAGTAGATGCACCAAGAGCCAATCAGAACGAGTTTAAAATGAAGCCCACGCTCTGATTGGTGGACTGATTGGTGGCTTGCTGCGACCAGTTACGTTTTTTTTTGTTTTTATCCGCTCATAAATAAAAAAGGAACCGATTTCACAAAATGTAGTTGAGTAAACAAGTAAGATATCTGAATTTGAAATGTAGTGAAATTTAAGTAAAAGACTTCCCAAATTGGAAAAATATGAATTGTAGAAATAGTAAAATACAGATACACAAAAAATGGCTGATCCTCATTGTGGGATTTACTTAAATAAACAAGACTTTAATCCTGATTTACGTCATTTTTCCATTTTTCTTTTCTACTCTGTTTTTTTGTTTGCCCTCTGCCTTCCACGGTCACTTTTTTCATACCAACTATATATTGTTTATATATCGTTATTAATGTGGTAAAATGTCTGCTGTGTTCTATATTGATCTGCTCTGGGGTTGTTGGTTTTTTTTGTGCTGAAAAGAAATAAATCAAACGATAATTAAAAGAAAAAAGAACGTAGAGAAGAACAATGAGTCCTGGAAGTAATAGTTTTGGCACCCCACAGAGCCCTGATCTCAACATCATCGAGTTGGTATGGGATTTCATGAAGAATCAGTAGGATTTGAGGCGGTCAAGTTCTCCCAGATGTTTGCAACTTGCTGAGCTCCTTCAAAAACTGTGTGTACCAGAATTGATGAAGGTTGTTTAAATCAAATATTGATTATATTTGGATTTCTCTTTTGTTTTCCTAACAGGAAAAAAACTATTAACACTTTTATTTTTGAAACACTTTACAGCAATTTTTTATTGATATTGGCACAGTATTTTGTGTGTGTGTGTGTGTGTGTGTGTGTGTGTGTGTATTATAATTATATAATATAGATTATACAGTGGATGTAATATATGATATGATATAATCGCGCTATCGTTCAATGCGTCAACACGTACAGTGCGTGTCCCACGTGCCGGATGTTTATGCAGCCCATTTCCGGTACGTCACCGGGCAGACAGAGTGGAGTCGTCGGATAAAAACAGACCGTTGCGAAGGGGAAAAAAAGGGATGGATGCTGCTGCTGCTGGAGTGATGGGACACGGACACACACACACACACACACGCACGCGCGCGCGGTGGTTTGAGCTTTTAGTGTTTTGTTGTGGTTCTTTAGCCTGTTAGCTATAACCAATACGGTGGGAAAGAAGGAAAAAAGAAAGGGGAAAAAGTGGTGACGTCACGACAACCCTCCTAACGGGTTGAAAAGAGAGAGAGAGAGAGAGAGAGAGAGAGAGAGAGAGAGAGAGAGCGCCTCGGCCCCGCCCCCGAAGACGTTCCGCTCGAGCGCCTGACGTCACGACGAGGGACCCTCACGCGCTGCGCGCTTGTAAACAGATCCTCAACCACGTGACCGAGTCAGCGAGCAGCGCGAGCGAGTCCCACGGTCGAGTCCCCACCGCATTGTCCTTCCTCTCTGTCCGCGCAAAACAATCCACGAGCGCGAGAGAAAAAAACTCTCACAACAACCAGGTTACCGGGGAGGAAGAGGAGGAGAAGGAAAAGAAGAAAGGATGAAGATGAAAGGAGACAGGCTCCAGGATCAAACGGGCCGGAATCGGTTGTGTGCGCGAGACGTTTCTTTTAATCCGCTGCTTTGTAGTTTTAAAGTTTGACCGTTTCCTTTAAAAAAAAAAACGTTGACGGATGCTCTTTGCCACGACGTCACTGTTGCTCTGACGTCATAAAAGAATTCTTTCTTGTTTTCTTTCTTTTGATCCTCCGCGGGTTTGATATTCCGTTTCTCCCCGCGGGTAGCTCCACTGTCCGATATCACTGAGCATGGAGGAGGCTTTGGAATCAGGCTGGGTTTCAGTCAGGCCGAACGTTTTCGAGGAGAAAGAGAAACACAAGTTCGTTTTCATCGTCGCCTGGAACGACATCGAGGGCAAGTTCGCGGTCACGTGCCACGACCGGACGGTGCAGAAACGCAGCGCGGCGGCACGCGAGCCGGCGGCCGAGGTGTCCGAGGACGGGCGTCCCGTGGCCTCCAAGGGCCCCGTGGAGAAATCTGAGCCCGCGCGCAAAAAGAGCACCGGAAGACTCGCCGCCGCGCTCGTCGACGTCGAGGTGATCGAGCCGGTGTCGTTGGCCGACGCGCGGTTCCCGGACGACGACGCGGACGACCCGGACGTCTCCACTACAGGCGCCACGGTGTGCGGCGACTCGAGCTGGGCCGGCCTGTTCTCGTTCCAGGACCTGCGCGCGACTCACGCGCAACTCTGCGCCGTCAACTCGGACCTCGAGCCGTGCCTGCCGCCGTTGCCCGAGCAGGAGCAACAGTCCGCCGTGTGGTCGGTGCTCTTCGGCGTGCCGGAGGTCGCGCGGCGGGACACCGAGGCGCTCTGCTACCAGCTGCAGGTGTACCTGGGCCACGCGCTGGACACGTGCGGATGGAAGATCCTCTCCCAGGTGCTGTTTGCGGATGGGGACGACTCGGAGGAATACTACGAGAGCCTGAGCGAGCTGCGGCAGAAGGGCTACGAAGATGCTCTACAGCGCCAGAAGAAGCGCCTGCACGAGGTAAGAACCCTTAGTAGATACTATGTGGAGGAAAATATATATATATGTATAGTCCAGGAGAATAAAATGCCCCCAAAAGTGTGTTCGCTTTAATTTGGAAAAGCCAAAAGTTGTGAGGTTCACGGCTCTTGATGACGTCATCGCTACGGATGCCGTCACAATGAGTAGTTAAATTGGCTTGCAAAAGTCTGTTAGCTTCGTTATTCAAAATGATGCAAACCAGAACAAAACAGATGTTCAGATGTGCATATATGAAACTGTGTGCGAAAGTAATGGCACCCTGGAAGAGAAGGGGGGTGTAGTATGTCTCTGGAAGCAGCTGCGGTGGCTGAGCTGCTTTAGTGAACATTTCACACACAAGGTGCTTTTTTTTTATTTCTCTTTGTTATGAAGGACCTGTTTTTTTTAATCGTTCGGCTGTTCTTCGATATCACAATGCAGTGGATTATTTTTCTATAAGAAGCGTATAATGTTTTTTTGCTATCACACACAAACACACACACACACACACACACACACACACATGATTAAACAACAAGGTTAATGATCAGGTGCAGGAAGATGGTCAGAGCTGGGTTTCATTGTGTTTTCTTTTATCTTTACACATGATCATTAATCTACGGGTCAGGTGTGTTATGGGACCAAACACACACACACACACACACACACACACCACAAACCATTTCCTCAATGTGGCAATAAAACGAGTGCTATTGTTTATTTTCCTGTTTTGAAAAGTTTGTACCAGACGCCTGATATAGACGTATGATGCAGGATCTCGTCTGGATATAATCATGAACGAGTCGGTCGCGCTCTAAACGCGGCTCAAGGACCCGGTGCTTTTAATATTTAATCGATCGTTTTGCAGATCTTCTGTGTCGTGTTACACTTTTGGCCTTGGAGCGTATAGACTCCACTCTCGTGATGCATCGTCTCTGAAAGACAAACGCGCGCCGAACAAGGCCTCGATTCAGCACATACAGACTACAGTTCAGGTGAAAAGAGAACGTGTGTATTTGAGTCACCTCTGGAGACGTACGCTGCGCTGAATGTGTTTTTTGTTTCCTGAAAGCGCTTGAGCTGCCATCTGTTGACCTTTATCTCACTGAAACCTGATCTGTTCTGCTGCAGTCAGCATTTTTGCCCTGAGACAAGGCCTGTGTAAAATCGACCGTTTGTTTGGGGGGTAAATAAAATAATCAGCAAGGGATTAACTCCGATTAACTCGGCTGTACAGAAATAAATAGATTGTGCATTTACAATTATATTCATCAATACATCTACATATCTACATATATAGACTGATGTATATGCACTTTAGCGACTATATATAGACTGATAGATATCAGTCCCTGTCAGCCAGTGGTGATAATGGCAAAGGAAAACGTCCCTGAGATGGTAGAAGTAAGAAACCATGAAAAGAACCAGACTCAAAAGGGAACCTGTTCTCATCTGGGTGTCTCTGAAAATCCAATCATTATAGTTCCATCAGACGCAAAAGAACACAGAACAACATACAGAACACAGAGCTCCATGCAGAACACAGAGCTCCATGCAGAACACAGAGCTCCATGCAGAACACAGAGCTCCATACAGAACACAGAGCTCCATACAGAACACAGAGCTCCATACAGAACACAGAGCTCCATGCAGAACACAAAACTACATGCAGAACACAGAGCTCCATGCAGAACACAGAGCTCCATGCAGAACACAGAGCTCCATGCAGAACACAGAGCTCCATGCAGAACACAGAGCTCCATGCAGAACACAGAGCTTCATACAGAGCACAGAGCTTCATACAGAACACAGAGTTATGGACTAAAGATTGTTGTGGTAGCCACATAAAGTGCATTGTGTTCAACTGAGTGCAAACAAATAAAAACACCACCAGTAAACCTACTGTATGTCATACAGAACTGTAAACAATGTACTTGTAAATATAAACACAAAATAATATTTTGTTTACAATAATGGAAACGAGTGGAAAAAATGCTTTTGTGAGGCCCTTGAGCATGGCCCTTAACCCTCTCTGCTCCAGGGGCGCTGTGAGCCTATTGCTTTTTTTCTATTGGTTGTGGCCTTGGGGTCAGTAAACCCGCCCCCTTTTCCACCCCAATTAAGAAAACCCGTTTCCTAATTTCTTCCCTTCATCTTGTACTCACTTTGTCCTAAAAACGTTTTTAGTCACGTACAGCTATCAGCGAACGTGGAACAGTGAATCGTTGTCTGAAACAGACCGATGAAGCAAATATCGATATGAATATCGATGATTGTTTTTTTTTTTATATTTGAACGTGGCGCGATCACGTAAACCTAGCGGGAGCTTTAAATATCAGCAGCGTATCCATCTTTCTGAGAGCCGAGCTGAAGCGATTCAACGTGTCGATAACTCGTTCGACTCTGGCCTCGTCAGTATCGAGCTGTCCGAACAGTTATTACAATTTTTAATGTCTCTATATTCGGCCCGCTGTCAGTACAAGGGTACAAGGGTGTTGGTTTTAAATTATTAATAAACCCTAAGTGCCGCATCGATCCCAATCACGTCTGGAGTGAAGCAGGTATAGATCGGACGGCATGGATATAAAAGGAAATCCACGCAGCAGGTTGGTCTGACATCCAGCACTTAGTGTAAAGGAGGGAGACGTAGTCAGATCAAAGCCCTGTTCAAACCTGCTGTTCCGGTACGAGGAGGGAGTGAACGAGTGAAAACTGACAAGAGGAAGACTGTGTGTGTGTGTGTGTATTGTGTGTTGTTAAGGTTAGTAAAGAAAAAAGGGGCTGAGAAAAAGAATTGGCATAGCAGACGTGTGAAAAGAATCAAAGTGAGAAACAAAGACAGGAAGACATTAAAGCCAGCATGGACGAGTTCCAGACAGGAAGTGACCCTGTTGTCCTGAGTGCTTTGGCTGGTGAGGGGTTGAGGCTGATACACTGGAAAAACTTTTCTTTTTTCCCAACTACCGCCTTAAATAAAAGAATAATAGAGGGCGTGGACTCAGGAATGGCACGGGTATTAAAAGAACGATGTCTAAAATGGATGCAGTTTGGGACACCAGGCGTTCAATCCGTGCGTCTTCTCGTTTCCATAACGACCTCGGCGACCCCGTCTTTCACTTCGAGAACTTTCCAGCGCTCGTTTCGTCAAGAGCTGAGATTTTCCAGAGCTGCCGAGTCGGATCGGCACTAGAACGGGCTGGGATCAGATAATAGCCTGAAATCTGCCACAGCCAAGTCAATATTTAGAACAGGGTTCCCCAAACTTATTTCTGTGAGGGCCACATAATCTTTCCTTTCTTTAATGGGGGTCGGTCTGTAACAGAAAATGACACGGGTCGGAGTGACTAGCAGTATTATTGTGGATGATTTCACATGTATTTAATTTGTCTCCTAAAGCTGAATTAGTTTATTATATTGTTTTGCACCTTTTGCATATACATGTGGATGGTTGGTGAATCTAACGAGTAATTAGGCTTCGTTAATAACTAGAGGTCGACCGATAAAGATATCTAGGTTGGATCGTACTTGCGAACTTGACTACACTGGCCGATTGGCTAAAAAAAAGTAGGAATTTCGAGAAAAAAGAATTGTGATGGGGGGAAAAAGTCTCAATCAGAGAAAGAAAGTCGGAATTGCGAGAAATAAGGTCGGAATTGCGAGAGAAAAAAATGTGGTATTGCGGAAAAAAACTAGCAATTCCGAGAAAAAAAAGTCAGAATTGTGAGGAAAAAGTCGGAATTGCGAGAAATTAAGTCGGAATTGCAAGAAATTAAGTCGGAATTGTGAGAGAAAAAAATGTGGTATTGGGAAAAAAGACTCGCAATTCCGAGAAAAAAGTCAGATTTGTGAGTAAAAAAGTCTCAATTGGAGGAAGAAAGTCGGAATGGCGAGAGAAAAAAATTCCGAGACTGCAAAAAAAGGTAGAATTAGGCAAACGTTTTTTTAATGTAGCGTTGTGTTTTTTCTTCTTTTTTTTTTTTAAACCGTTTATTATTATTACTCGTTCATGATGAAATGCAGGCCCGGTGATGAATTAAACAAATATATGACAGACGCTGGAAATTACACACAGACGTCTTTCTCTGTCTTTGTCAATTGAACAACTGCAACGGATCAATTCGCTCCTCCCTTTAACATATTTTTTTCCTTTTCACTTTGCTTTGCGTTCATCTGAAAAATTTTCCGTCACTGGAAAATAAGGAGTAGGGCTTTACGGTTTTCCGTCGACAAGCTGCTGTTTTTTTTTTTTGTCTTGACTTCAAAGGAGGGATGGACCAAACGTTTCCCAGACATTCCACAACGTTCAATGTAGCTAGAAATGGATAAGAAATACACTAAAAAATGTATGGAGCAGCATGAAATCTTTCTTTCATGTGAACTAGGAGATTCAACCCTGTTCCAGCATGACAATGCTCCTGGGCACAAAGCCAGCTCCATGAAGATCTGCTTTCCATGGGTTGGAGTAGAAGAACTGACTGCATCCCAGGCCTCCTCACCTCACCTCCATCAGTTTCTTACTTTACTAACACCTTGTGTCGGAATGAATCTCACACAAATCTCCTCAAAATCTAGTGAAACATCTCCCAAAAAAATTGTTGTTATGAGGGCAAGTGGAGACTAAATGTGGAATGGGATGTTCAAAAAGCTCTTGTGGTGCTCAGGTGTTCACAAACTTTTGTCCAAGCAACTATTATTTTGTCCTGGTCAGAGGTTTCCAGGCAACAAAGACATGGAGTTCTTACTCAGTGGACTAGCTTTTATGATTCGTCTGCACCTGAGAGAACTATAAAGAAACAATGTGTGTGTGTGTGTGTGTGTGTGTGTGTGTGTGTGTGTGTGTGCGTGTGTGTGAGAAAGCTGTAGAGAAAGCGCAGGGGTTTACGTCTAATTCAGCCATGATGACGTCTGATTGTCTCAAAACATCCCTCTCTCTCTCTCTCTCTCCCTCTCTCTCACGACAGCTGCTGTTGTAGGATCAGCTCAGATTAGCTCCCACATAAGACCCCGAATCTGATTTCACGTTAAACATTTCACTGTGTTCGAGTCTCATTTCATTTCCCACAAAAAAAATAAACGTTAATCAAGCTGAAAGCTTTTGCAGCGTGAACTACCTGTGCACATAAAGCTTCTCTCTCTCTCTCTCTCTCTCTCTCTCGGAATGAGTCATCGCCCCCCAGTGGCGAAAGGGTTCCGAGGGCGTTTCGAGGCGTCCTGCCGATGTGCGGACTCGGGGCAGGGTGGGCGCAGCTCGTGTGACTTACAGCGATGTTCATGTGGCGACGTGTAATAATAACAGAAGTGCTCACTGACACGCTCGCTCTCGCGCCCCTTAATAAACTCGTCCTTCCTCCAGCGTGTGTCCAGAACCTTCTCAACGAGGCTTGACTTCTTTTCCTCGCTCCGTCCTTTTTAACCTCACAAGCAAAACCCGAACAGAAACAGACGATGTGATCCGCAAGTCAACACGTAGAAACGACGCTCTGGTCACACACACACACAGACGCTATGTATACATGTAACTATTCGTTACGCATGCCACCGACTATAAGCTCATCTTTGCCAGTTGTAGCTTTTTGTTTGTTTTTTTCTCGAGCGCCTCGTTCACGTCCCTATCTGAACAAAATCAAGCAGCGGAGTGGAGACAGGAAGTGATGAAATAATGTGGAACAATACAGAGCCGTATTTTTGTTTCTGGTGTTAAAACACTTTAGGTCTGTCCTGATAGATTTCACGTCCTGGGGTTCTATAAGTAATTTCACAGATCTGCTTGATCTGGGGTTTGATTCTTTCTGGATGCCCACGACTTTGTACAATGTCCCCTCAAGATGTTTGACTGTAGTCTTGTAGCTTGTGTATCACTAAACCTGTCACTGACTTCGACGTAAATGCTAATCAAATTATCTGTCTGTCTGTCTGTCTGTCTGTCTGTCTGTCTGTCTGTCTGTCCGTCCGTCCGTCCATCTCCCTTGTCTACTTATACTTTCGTTCGTTCTTTCTTCGGCGCCTTTAAATAAAATGTATTATTATTTTTTCTTTCTTTGTACTCTTTGTTCTTTCTTTCTTTGTTTTGTTTATTTTTTTTACCTTACTGTATTCCCTCTCCGCTCTTTCTTGCTTTCTTTCCTAAAAATATCTATCTATCTATCTATCTATCTATCTATCTATCTATCTATCTATCTATCTATCTATCTATCTATCTATCTACTCATGCTTTCGTTAGTTTGTTAGTTCATTCTTACTTTCTTTCTTTCTTTCTTTCTTTCTTGCTAACCATCCATCCATTCATTCATTCATCCATCAATCCATCTGCATGTACATATTCATTTGTTGGAGTTTGTGGTGTCCATTCAGATTTTCTTAAAAGCAAATAAATAAATTGTAATATAAACAGCTGGAAGGAAAACTTAGTACTGATAGTGAAACTAGTGTGTGTGTGTGTGTGTGTGTGTGTGTGTGTGTGTGTGTGTGTGTGTGTGTGTGTGTGCGCGCACGCACGCAGCTTTGTGTTTTTTTTACAGTCTAATTCAGCAGATCTGAGATCAGTGCAGAAGACGAACGCTGTGTCTGTACTCGGCTCAGGCCAAATATGCAAATCAAACATTCATGAATGAACAGTCAATATGTTCTTTTATTCTGCGTCCTCGTTAATTTATGCAGCATTTTTATTTTCAGACGCTCTCCATCCGAACGGCTACGTTTATACTGTATTTATACACACGTGAAAACGTAAGAAACTTCGCCTCGTTTTATTTCCGTCTACAAACTTCTTGTTGCAAATGGAATAATTACTTACATTTTAATGATCTGAAATGATTTAATTGGCAAACGTATGCATGCTGCTTCCTCTGTCTTTCTCATCTTCTTACTTTTGTTGAAGACATACGTGAATTTTACCACGTGACCATAATCTGATTATAGCTGCTCTAATGCGGAGGCTTTATACGAAGGCTTTATTAGACATTATAACCCAGTCTTTACGCCTCTATTTACATGATCTATTTAGAGCACCATGTACAAGGGGTCTGGACTAATCCTGAAATCATCATGAGTCTTCTTTATATACATGTCTGATGATACAAAAAGTAGACTACCAGGACAAAATTTTGTGGACAACTGACCATATGATTATGTGCTGAACATCCCATTTCACATGTATTCTCCATTTCCTCTTATAATAAACTTTTCTGGGAAGATGTTCCACTAGATTTTGTGGAGATTTGTGGAGATTCATTCAGCCACAGGGGTGTTAAAGTCAGGTACTGATGGAGGCCTGGAGTGCAGGTGTTCAATAGGGTTGAGAGGGTTTAGAGCTCTATAACAGGAGATCTTCCACACGAAACCATGTAAAAATATTTTTAATGGAGTTGGTTTGTGCACAGGCGCACTGACATGCCAGAACAGGTTCAGGTCTCCTAGTTCAAGTGAAGGAAAAATATCATGCTACTGCATCCAAAGACATTGTTTGAGGAAGAACTATATTTGACTGGAAAAGCCAAAAGTCCCTATAATTGTTTTTCCATGTACTTGAGCTTGTGCCCATATGTAAGTTAATCTACAAAGAAAGTTTACAGGGTTTAAGGGATGTTTGTGTGATGACTTACTTTTATCAGCCTGATGGAGGACATTTAATGGATGCGGTAAACCGACCTCAGATTAGCAGAACAACACTCTACAGAATCAGCTCTTTTTTTATCACAGCTGTGTGTGTGTGTGTGTGTGTGTGTGTGTGTGTGTGTGTGTGTGTGTTATTACCCAGATGATACTGAATGTTTGCTCAGGTGGACACGATGCTGTGTTCAGGCAGGACTGGTAGAGACAGACCTCAGAGGAGGTGAGGATACATGTCCTGGACCCGATTCATGACGTGTGTAAAGAAGGAACGATTTACATTAGTTTTAATAAGACAGTGGTGAGATCTGCTATGGTGGACATTTTCAAACAGTGGCATTAAGAAAAAGAGGTAAAGAGAGGCTGTGGGTTTCATTTGGAGTGATGAGGATGGACAGGATTAGAAATGGGTTTAATAGAAGGACCGTGCAGGATATTTTGGAGACTAGGTGAGAGAGATGGTTTGGACATGTGCAGAGGAGGAACATGGGGTATATCGGGTAAGGAATGCTGAGGGTGGAGGAAAAGAGGAAGACCATCGAAACAGTTTATGGATGTTGGTGACGGAAGACATGCAGGTGGTTGGTTTGAAAGAGGCAAATGGGTGGGATTGAGACGGACGATCCGCTGTGGCGACTGCTAACAGGAGCAGCCGAAAGATAATGATTTACATTTGTTTAAATAATACCTTGATCATGAAAATCCTTCCAAACATATCCCTGGAATTGGCATAGCCCACGTCTCCTCATTATGACTGACAGATACACAGGCCAGGCTGACTGGGGGCAAACAAGGTCCTCACGTCCCCACAGTAAGTAATGAGGAGATAAATGCAAGGCATGTTTGGCTCTATCCGAAGTAACCTTTGACACGAGTTGGGCTGCGAGCTCCCCCTCTCCACGGTGACCAGCGACTAAGGTAAACAGAGGGAGCAGTGTTTGAGCTGAATCAGCCAGTGTTTCCTCTCGGCAAGCTAACACCATAGTGTGTGTGTGTGAGTGTGTGTGTGTGTGTGTGTGTGTGTGTGTGTGTGTGTGTGTGTGTGTGTGTGGAAGCACAAGCTTAAGAAGGACTCGAGAAACAATGGCCAATTCACACCAAAAGTGTTTCTAATGCCTTTTTAGTTGCATGCTTGACAGTACAGATGTGCTTCCTGGTTAACCGTTATGAGCAACACCAGATCCTGCAGTCACTCGACGACCACATCTGTCATCCTATGAATTTTTTTCAAAGGTTTTCCTAAAAGCTAGGTCAAAAACAGTTAGCCTTCAAAAAAAAAAAAAAATATTAAAAACAATTTAACATGGTACAGATAGTTTAATATTTTTTTTTGGTTCACACAGACAGCAAATCAATTTACTTGAGAGCCTTCTAACGCATGTCCCTTTCACAAACAAGCCTTCGTAGTGCAAAAAAAGGACCAGACGTTCTTTTCCTGTTCTGTCTCCAGGAAGACGCAGCTCTACCTCTGCCATGTTAATCTGTATTCTATGTGACTCTCAGGACACGCCTCGGTCTCCGTAGTGTTGTGATGCGTCGTATTAACGTAGCGACAGCGGTGCTGAGAGAACGCGCTCAAGAAGCGAAATCAATCTACATATTAAATATTGGTCATAAATTATTGGTCCCTTTGTAAATAATAAAAGTATCGCACATCTACCAGTAATTATATATATATATATATAAACAAATGCATTATAATAAGCAAAAATGTATGCATTAAAAAATATGGTAAAATCTATGCAAAACGATACAAATGCTAACTTGTATCCGATGCACACTTTTTTATATCGATGAATCCATGATCCTAAATTTTCTAACACCCTCGTGGCACAAATTTTCACAAGCACACTATGAAAATCTAGTGTATCATCTTCCCAGAAGAGTGGAGTTTTCTCTAACAGCAAATGCCGATTATTGCGGAAAAGATGCACATAGGAATGTTATGGTCAGGTGTCCACAAACTTTTGGCCATGTAGTATAGATCGTACCATAGGTTTCTGGTGTATGTTTGTATTTGGCAGGTTTTATTTTGTTGCCATGGTTACTGAAAATGAATTTTAAAAAGATCCAGTCATGAAATCTGCTCGTCTCAGGCATCCAGGCTTCTCCTTTGTCTCAAGTCATGGGGTTTCAAACATTTTACAAATAATAAATAAAAGTGACAAATGTATGTATGTGTATGTTATGATGTCTCACTCTGTCTCTGTCTCTGTGTAGCTGTTGGAGAAGCAGCGAGGCATGGAGAGCATGGTGGAGCTGCTGCAGTTGTACTCAGAGCAGGATGAGGCCTACAGCGATCTGGTGGAGGCCACCACTGAACTCTACCACTACCTGCTGCAGCCCTTTCGAGACATGCGAGAGCTCGCCATGCTGCGCAGACAACAAATAAAGGTTACACACACACACACACACACACACACACACACATCGTTACAATTTGGAGATGTACACCAACAAACCTGCTTCAAAACACAAGCAGTTTTTCCATGCATTAAGGTTTAACTGGGGATTTGAAACGAATGCAAATTGTGTTTTTTTCTGTGCAAATTCTACAAATATATTTGAGCTACACAAGCGGGTTGTGAGCTCTGACTAGTGCGCTCGCCGACCATCCAATCAAAGGACGCGAACATGTTATCGTACGCCTGCTAGATGCCCCAGTGTTATCAACTCAAATTCTGATTGGTTAAAACCGCAGTTTCAAACAAGCCCCTGCTCTGTTGATTCTGAAGCGTCAAGACTGTGATTTCTTTCCCCCTGGAAATCTGATTGGACAGAAACCAGACTACTGGGAATAATTTAGTACATCTTCATGGAACAATATTCTCAAATGTATTTGGTGATTCTGCCGAATCAGACCGAATGAATGAATCAGGCGTCATCAGAAAAGCATCTCACGGTGAACGTATTGCGACGTGGAGGTCGCGTCGGCGTCTTCGCCCCACCCGCAGCGCAGTCGTTTGTACACTTTGATCTCTTTTCAGATTCCTCTCTTCAATCTCATTACTCTAGGATACGGCGTGTAATCGAAGCGGTCACGACCTCCTGTTTGCGCCTGGTTGCCATGGTGACCTTCATAATCGACTGGGATAATTTTATTAAGGGAAGCGTAGTACTGGGGATTGGGAGAGAAAGATAGAGAGTTGGAAGGAGAGAAGACACAGACGGGACAGAGAGTAAAAGAGAGAGAGAGAGAGAGAGAGTAAGAGAGAGAGAGACACACAGACTGGACAAAAAGTAAGATTTAACACAGACACCAGATGTGGGAAAAATCAAGAGAGAAATGGATAAAGAAAGTTTGCAGAGGAAGAGAAAGAGAGAGTGAGAGGGACAGTGGAAGATACAGACAGAAAAAACACTGAGATTCACAGAAACTAGATGTGGGACAAACCACCAAAGAAAAGCAGGAAGGATAGAAAACAGATATAACAGATAGGGAGACATAAAGGATGTAAGACACGGAGAGAGAGAGAGAGAGAGAGAGAGAGAGAGAGAGAGAGAGATGGGGATACAAGACACAGACTGAGAAAGAAAGAAATAAAGAAAGAATGCAGGACAGAGAGTGAGTGGGATCGTGGAAGACACAGAAGAGGGGGCATTACAGAGACCGGATGTGGGATTAATTAAGAGAGAGAGAGAGAGAGAGAGAGAGAGAGAGAGAGAAAGGATGCTGGATAAACAGAAAGAGAGAGTGAGATGAAGGGTAGAAGACAGACAGGACAGACATGGTGGTAGACGTAACATAGGCAAGATGTGAGACAACATTCTGAAAGTGAGCCAAAAAAGGTTTAAGGTTACAGCAAGGTCAAATATCTCAAATCGTTCTCCATTCCTGTTTCTCACACTGTCTGCTTCTTATTTGTGTGCATCTCATTTGTGTTGTCAAGGTCATGGTCAAGGTCATGGTGCGGTCTAACCTGGATTTTGTTTAAAGCTTTATTTTTGCGGTACGAATTAGTAACAGGAAGCACTAGACAGCGCATCAGATTTAAGTGGACGTCATGTGGACATTCCTGTGAACGAGCAGCAATCATTATGCAAAAATAAATGATTGGGACACCTGATTTGTCCAGCCATATGCGATTCTTTCTCAAACTGTTCAAGGAGCTTTTGACTTGTCACATGTAGTTTACAGAACAGCGAAACTCTTTCTTCACGTATCTGATGTCAGCAGTGATACAACGCCCCAGAGCACAGAGGGTTAAGGGCCTTGCTCAAGTGCTCAACAGCAGCTTGGCGATACTGGGGCTTGTCCCCCCTGACCTTAACCTCTGAGCTTCCACAGCTCCTGATTAGAGCGCAGAGTGTAGACGAGAGCGCAGCCATGCTTTGAGCCAGTCGTCTCGGGCAACTTGGAGTTTCGTGCCAAGGTTTTAAAGCTCGGCTGCTGGCGCGAATCCTGACACAGAACAGCTCCCTGTGCTTAGCTGCTAAGCAATACGCTAACAAATCCACTACAGAAGAAAAGAAATAAAAACACAAGGCAGGGGTTATGGCGGAGTGGGGTGTTGGCAGGCTGCTTAATCCATAGCAGATTCTGGAAGAATCAGACTGAACTGTACGGAGCGCCGAGTTGCAGAAAGACCAGGAAGACTTACTGTGTGTTTAGAAGGAGAGAGAAAAAGAGAGACAGAAGCTGAATGAAACTGAGAGATGTAGGAATTTTTGCCGATAGTTCCAGAAATCAACCAATGGCAAAACCGATGAATCGGCCTATCTCTAAGGCATAGCTTCGTGGCTTTGTGCACAGGGGCATTGTCCTGCTGGAACAGGTTTGCGTCTCCTAGTTCACCTGAAGAGAAAATGTTATGCTATCCGAAATTGTGGGAACAGTTTGGAAAAAAAAAACACATATGGCAGGAAAATGTTTGGTGTCCCAATCCTTCAGTCCATGCAGTATATTACAGGTAATTACATGAAACTCTGTTTTCTCTCTAGTAAAATTTCTACATGAGCATGTCAGCGACGCTTTTAAACTCTAATAGCACGTCTCAGATCCGAGACGTCTTCCGGCGTACATTTGAGTATTAGTGTACTATAATAACACTGTCCTACTTCATCACATAATCTCTTGACACAAACTGAGTCAAGCTGTATGCAAATCCCCCCCCCCCCAAATTTAGACGGTTGGTACGTCCTCCATCCTCACTATTCAGGTCTGTGTAATGCAAACAAAGCAGTGTGTGTGTGTTTTGCATGTGCTTTGCATGCGATCAACGGGACTAATAGTAGCAGGGAGGACAGAGTTTAAAATCACGTGCCGACACGACACTCTCGCACATCTGTGTGTGAGAAAACTCACGCTTTCAGGTGCTTGCATGTAGCAAAAACAAATACACGCACAAACAAGTTTATTCGTGAATACACACACACACACACACACACACACACACACACACAACCCAACTATAAATAGCTCGCACTTTGACCACCTGTTATTTGTGGCTAAACAATAGCCCATTCTGTAGCCAACGTTTCCTCCATATCAATGTTTTTCCCCTTTGTGCCACCGAGTAAAGTACAGAGCGACATGCCATTATTTCAAGCAAATGGGGACAAAATGTGGGATGGGATGTTAAAAAAAAAAAAGCACAAATCTAATTTATATTTTACGAGAGACGTCCTTATCCAAAAAGACTTACATTTATACAACTGAGCAGAGGGTAAGGGCCATGCTCAAGGGCCCAGACGTGGCATCTTAATGTGGCTGGGATTTGAACTCAAGACCTTCACATCCAAAATCCAATGCCAAAAACTACTAAGCTTCCACTTTCCTGGTCAGTTGGTCAAGTGTCCACAAATCTTATAGTCAGATGTAAAACAAACTTTTGTCTGTATAGTTGATATGGAATAAAAAGAGGAAGTGGGAGTTACAGGATATGTTACCGGTTCTGGTTCCAGCTCCCAAGCCATTGCCGTTATTGGCATAACATATATTATCTCCATCTTATATCCTGTGTCTAGCATGTGAGCAAACTCGTTCTTCCCAGGCTCTCTTGTAAAGCTAATGAAGTTAATGAACATATGGTACCTGATCCACCCTCTACCGAGTGCACACATGAACAAATGAATGAAAGCACGTCTGATGGGATGAATGAGCGATAAAACCATGGGTGGTGGACGCACAGGGGGAACACATGCCCCTCGGCAAACGAGGCATAATGAGACGGGGTTATCGAGTGTCAAAGACATACACCATCCGTCACTATCGTGTTTCTGACAGGACCCAAGCACAGGCATGAATAAGAGATGTGCCAGGTAAGATGGAGCAGAGCGGTGATCACTAGAAAATCTAACCGAGATAATATAGCTTTCAAAACACTTTTCTTGGCTAATTTGATTGACAGGGGGAGCGGAAGTAAGCTCCTCCTATCCACTTTTGTTTCCCAGTTACAGATGTTTTTCTAATATCACATGCCAAATTTTGGGGGTTGGCTCGCATCGCATGTCCGAGACCGAGACCGCAGCTAGGCGTTGGCTCATATGGACGAGAACCTGGGACTTTGCAGCAGATTGTAATGATTATAATTATCATCCATCCCACCTTTAAAACCTCATTGCATCATCACTCACCCTCCCTTCGCTCTCCTACCGCAATGCATGATGGGTACCTGGTACTCCATCATGACGTCAGTGCTTAGTCCTGGATTATGGTGGTTTTTTTTTGTTTTTTGTTTTTTTTTTACATTAGAACCTCGTCTCAGGTCATCCAGAGTTTTTATTTTCCCTCCACTTCATGCCTTTGTCTTTTCGAAGTGTTTGATTACAAGAACGCGAGGAATGTCGGAAAATAAAGCAGAAGAATGGAGCGTGCGGTGCCAGTCGCAGTGCACGTCCGTGCCATCTCAAATAAAAGATTCCTGAGCTGCGAGCTCACGTCTAACTCACGAGACTTAAGTCTCACTTTCCAGTGCTTGTGTTCTCCAGACGTTTCTCTCTCACCTTCAAATGTAATGAAATCTTGTGTGTTTGGTGTTGGGGGGACGTGTTTTTATAGCTTGGTGGGGACCAAATGTTTCATTTTAGTTCCTGAGGTCATTAAACCAAGGTGTCGCATAGTCACTAAGCTGCATTGATACGCAATGGAAGGTCCTCATAATGTTAGAGAAACACGTCAAGCGTGTGTGTACATGTGACCTACTGTAGGCCATGGCAGCATCTGTTTTGCATTAGAGTATTTTTAAACCATGCGGATACAGAAACCCTGCATGGGCGTGTACGCTCGGGTTTAGGAAGTTCACACACACACACACACACACACACACACACACACACACACACACACACACACACACACATTTGGAATTTGTTTCAGTGAGAATTTCCAAGAAAATGAGGAAGAGCTGTGTTTGGTTTCAAGTCTGGGAGAGACTCGGTTTTCAACTCCAAGGCATAGCAGTCAAAAATCTCAGTGCCTGATCGATCCTATCTCAGTGGTTTTGAGGAAAGTTTCATCGAAGGCATGTTTTCAGGACAAAAAAAAACAAGCATAGCACACAACGTGTTAAAAATGAAGCGTACGACAATCAGGAGGGTTCGGAAAACAATGGTGGACAGTAAATGTGATTCATTACTGCAAAAAGTAGCTTTTTGGCGTATCTGTATTTACTGAAGTGTTTCCATCTGGGGAGACTTTTACTGGAACTTCACTACATTTCAAAGTCAAATATTAAAATTTGTACTCAACTACATTTAGTAAAATCAGACGTTTATTTTTATTTTCGAGGATAAAAACGTAACTGGTGAAACGTAGCGAGTCACCAATCAGGGTCGAGCGCACGCTCTGTTTTACACGTGTTCTGATCGGCGCTTGGTGTATCTACTGATCACCAACATACAGTTCAGCATCAGTTCAACATCAAGCAGAACATTTAGAGAGGAATAAATGATGAAGAAACTTTAGACTCGAACTCACCACGACACACGTGACCTCATTTACACGAGTAGTTAAAAAGAAGGTTTTGGGTTCATGATAATTGTAAAAGAAATCAATCAGTGTTTGAGTCATTAATATCATTCTATTAATAGATCAGTGTGCTGAGAGTCACATTCGAGTCTTTACACATAAACTGAGGTGATTCTTGTCTTGTGATAAAAATGATAATAGGAAAATTATAGTTATAATAAATCATAGTACTTTGGATATTTACTACATTTGAAGGTAAAAACTTTTGTACTTTGACTCAAGTGAAAGTTTAAAGGCACACTTACATGAGTCACATTTTATCTCAACTTCAACTCAAGTAAATGTTTTGTGTATTTCATCCACCACTGGTGGAAAGAAATTCAACAAGAAAAAGGTTATATATAAAAAAAGAAAATCTGCTTCCTATCATTCAAATTAGTTTTTTTTTCCAGCTGTGACACAGCAGAAACTGACATCATCTTAAATGACCGCTCTATTCGCTTTAATAGTTGCTATGGCAACACCACGAAACCTTGGAACACTCTGAGCCTTAAAAATGCATGATGAATATTTTACCCTGTACAGATTTGTAATATCAAATACACTAAACTGACAAAAGTATTGGGACACATGAATATTTCAGCCATTTCAGAATATTTTCTCTGACTTGTTCCCACGAAGTCAGAGGGACACAATTGTATAGGGCGTCTTTGGATCTGAGAATTCAGTTTTCTCTTCAGTTGAACTTGGAGACCCAAACCTTTGGTCAAATCCTGCTCCATAAAAATCTGCTTTCCATGGGTTGGAGTGGAAGTTCTTCTGCTATAAAGCTGCAACCCTATTGAAGATATGAATGTGAATGCTGACTGCTCCCCAGGCCTCCTCACCACCTCACCTACCTACCTGACTTGTGGGACACAACACCCTTGTGGGATAAATGGGCACATCTAGTGGAACATCTTCCCAGAAGAGTTGAAATTATAAAATAAAAAAAAACACATGTGGATTTGGAAAGAAACACATAGCAATCTTAATGTCTGGTGTCCACAGACTTTTGGCCATACATGATATCTTTAGGAACATTTTATTAGCCGTTGGGAAAAGATTTAATATTAAAATTTTAAATTTTTGTAAGCGAATCACCACAGTGAATCGTTTGCGCTATGCGATTTTAAGCTGTAAAAAAAAAAAAGTAAATCAATAAATATCATAAAAAATTGGAACGGAATTCCGCACGTACGTTTCCACGGACGTTAAAAAAAGTACGTTTGGCTAGGTAAATGTGCTAACAGTCAGGTGCCAACATTTCTTTTTTTACGGCTTAGCCGTATCTTACCCTTTTTGCAAACAAGAGATTTGGAAAAACAATGGGCAGGACACGAGACGCGCAAGACGCCTGGCAGCATTTACTTTCACTGCGAGCCAATCAGAGAAGACGTAGGTGGGACTCAAGGCGGACGCTTCGTCTGGAAAGAAATTTGCAGGAGCTGCTTGTCATTATGTCGAGCTCACACCAGACACGCGCTTCACTCACTGTTTTCTGTTTTTGCTTGGCGTACAGGTTGGAAAACAATCAGCCGTCTCATTCACCAACACACGCTAGGAATCTTTTTTTTTTTTTTTTTTTAATCCACTTTATCCTCTACACCACATAGTTTGTGACCACCTGAACTTTTTGAACATCTTTTTAAACATAATTTTCCACATTGAGTCTCTTTGCTGTTATTCTTCTGGTAAGATGTTCTACAGGTTTTCGTGGAGATTTGTTCTCCTTTAGCCACAAGGGTGTTAGTAAAGTCAGGTACTGATGTAGGTGATGTGAGGAGGCCTGGGGTTCAGTCAGCGTTCACATTTAACATGTTCTATAATTCAGTTTAATTTATTTTTATTTGTAGAGCGCTTTTAACAATTAGACGTTGTCTCAAAGCAGCTTTATGGAGATGAAAAGGTGCAAAGTTGTATAAATGAGTGTAAAATATAGTGCCTATAAGTTTGTTCCTTATGCAGGCAGTCCCCGAGTTAAGATGGTTCGACTTCCGATTTTTCGATCTTACGACAGCGATACAGAAAAATTGTAACAAATATTCAAATTTTCTTGCGCTGTTTTCATTTCTGAACGAGGCGTTGGGAAGCTGCCAGGGTTGAAATGTGTGTCTCAACAACTTGTTTTTCCAGCTTCCTCACAACACCCAGCTGTGGTTTATAATCATGTGTGTGTCTGAGAGACACATGGAAGTTCCTCATGCTTGTGACCTCTCAGGTGAAGCGACCAAAGACTTGAGGACAAAAACACCAAGGTTATCCTTCCTGATCCTGTAACTGTCAGGATACGCAGAACCGTATCGGAGCTCCTGTGTGTTTATTTACTAAGTAGACTAAAACCGTTCGAAAGCCTCGAGGGAGACGCTAATAAAAGTGATTCTTGTTTACGCAAGTTCTAGCCTGGAGCAAGATCTGTCTCTAAGCAGGTGACGGTCGCAGGCTTTGGAGATTCTTCTTGCCAAGATCTTAGATTCTTCTGCTCGCCTAAATAAGAGCGAGGCCTGTTGTGTGTCAGCTCGGTCGTGAATTTCCTGCTTTGTGTCATCCTGCAAATATGCACACGTGGTCTGTGTGTGTGTGTTTGTGAGGAACTAAAGAAGTACACAGGTACTAGATGAGATCCCGGCCCATGTTTCCACAACGATATGACGTTTTTATTAAAAATGACTTATAAAATGGCAGATGGAAAGATTGTTAGAAGGTTAGTCCCTAGAGTTTGATTTCACTGAGGTTTGGTGCAGCGAGGTCCATCCTGGTAGATGGATCCATGGTTTGAAGAAAAGTTCCTACTCTGGTCTGGGAACTAAAAATAATGGTTCTAGTAACTAGAGTAAAGCTCAGAAATACAGTCCTGGATCTTTAATTGAAAATAAAGGTGCACTTTAACTTGTATGCTCAGTTCCTTAATGAGTTCCTGAAAAAAGTTCTCCAAATGTTTTCCAAATCCCCAGTGTGAAGGTGAAAAGGTGTGAGGATGAACATCCTCAGACCAGGATGTGAGAACAGGATGAGTATCTTTAGAAAGCGCTCTGTTTCTTCATCTGTCTGTGGGTTTGTGTTCAGATCTCTCTGGAGACGGAGTATTTGGGTCCACGCAGGGTCGAAGCCCTCAGGAGGGAGGATGAGGACTGGCAGAGGAAGGCCCACACTGCAGTGCTGTCGATCCAGGACCTCACGGTGAAGTACTTCGAGACCACGGCGAGGGCACAGAAAGGTATTAAACCATGCTGACTCTGTTTCTCTCTCTCTCTCTCGCTCTCTCTCTTTCTCTCTCTTTTGTGCAGGCGCATACTCTATCGATCTGTCACTGTCCCTTGCTCTCTATTTCTATCCTTCTCCCCCATTCTCTCAATCTCTCTCTTTTTCTTTTGCTCTCTTTCTGTATAACTCTCTCTCTCTCTATTTATCTCTTTCTTTCTCTTCTCCCCTTCCTCTCTTTTTTTATCTCTGTCTCACTGTTTTTTGCACCCTAACCCTATACCTCTCTCTCTTTTTGTCATTTCTTTCTTGCACTCTGTCTCTCTATTGCTTTCTGGCTCTCCAACTCTCTGTCTCTCACTGTCTTTTGCTTTCCTATCTATCTATCTATCTATCTATCTATCTATCTATCTATCTATCTATCTATCTATCTATCTATCTATCTATCTATCTATCTATCTATCTATCTATTTATTTCCCTTCTTGAGCATGTATGTACAGATTCACAGGAACCTGCTGATCTGAGATGCACTGAGGATCACAGCTCAGTCCTCATTACAGTCACATCAGTTGGTCGATATAAAGAAGCTGCTGTGTGCAGAAAAACTCCCTCACATTGAAACTGGGGAAAATAATCTCATATTGTATTCCTGACACATTAGACAGCAGCGCTCAGTTTTCCCCCATGAGACCTTTGGCTAGTCAATAACACTTCCAGGAAGTGGAGGCCTCAGGGTCTGTGTTTTTCCCAGTAACCTCACTGGCTGTGAATGCTCTCCTGCCTGGCTGTGAAAGCAGGAGCAGCCAGTGACAAACCGATCGAATAACATCGCACGTCTCGTCTCGTCTCGCAGTGATGTACGAGCGGATGCGAGCTGACCAGAGGAAGTTCGGGAAGGCGGCCTGGGGTGCAGCAGTGGAGCGCATGGAGAAACTGCAGTACGCTGTTTCCAAGGAGACACTGCAACTGATGCGTGCCAAAGAGATCTGTTTGGAACAGAGGAAGCATGGGCTAAGAGAGGAGGTATGCACACGTACACACGTGATTACCCCATGTACAGTATATAGGCTTGTGATCATAGAACAGGGGTCCCCCAACTTTTTTCGCTGAGGGCCACATCATTTTTTCCTTTCTTTAATGGGGGTCAGTCTGTAACAGGAAATGACACGGAGTGTTATTTGAAAAACAGATACAGATATCATTTGAGTAAAACATATTTAAAATTAAATTCACAGAATATTGTTCAGAGGGTCGCTCCAAATGCGGGCTGGGCGTAGTTTGGGGACCCCTGCAGGTGAACATCCTAAACTTTTTTACCCCCTTGTCTTTCAGATGCAGGGGCTCGAGGATGGCGAGGACGCCATGGCGCGTCTGGACCAGTTAGAGGCGCTGTACTACGAGTTGCAGCTGCAGCTCTACGAGATCCAGTTTGAGATCCTGAAGTACGAGGAGTTGCTGTTGACTGCGCAGCTGCAGAGTCTGCGCAGACAGTTGACCGGTTAGTTGCATGCAGGTCTCTTAAAAAAATTGCATGCTTTATGTGGGATTTGAGCCACCTTTCAGCTGATTCACCAGACCTCTCACCAGCAGCTGTTTTTCAAAACATATTTGTGTATGTGTGAGTGACTCATGCTTGGAGCTGCTCACTTGCACCACATGCTGGACAAAGAAACACACCAGGCAAATATAATCAAAATATCAGTAAAGTCAGCAACAAAGAACCTGAATCGGTGGTCGGTCATGAAGTAAAAACAAAATGATGGCCGCTTTATACGAAAGAAAATATTTATTTCCGTCAAATTATGATCGTCTGTCGGTATATGGAAAAAATCTGATAATGGCAAGGGTGCTTTTAATTATCGTTTCAGTCGTATACAGAACTCGCAAGACCCCACAGCATAGAGTGGAGAAGTTCATCTCGCAATGTTGATTTTGCATTGTTGGTTTTGCTAACTCTGTTTTCTACACGTTTTATTTGTGTTTTGCACGCAGAGAGGCAGGACGAGGTGGTTTACTACGACGCGTACGAAAGTCCTGACGCCCTGCAGGCCACAGACGAGGCGTCCCTTGCTCCTGCGCCCCTAAGAGACGAGGTCGTGCAGCTGCAGCAGAGGACACGGCAGCTAGAGGCCAGGAGGGGACGCATCACTGCCAAGAAAGCCTACCTCAAAACCAAAAAGGTAGCAGCCAATCACAGGGTAGAACTCAAAACAGCACACGTGCAAAGGTGCTGCTGTACAGTTTACAAATTTCAGGAGCTGAAATTAGTCCTCGTTTGTTGAAAGGTTCCTGATTCTCTGTAACAGAGGTCGACTGATTCATCAGTTATTCAGGGTTAGGGTTATAACCAGTATTTGATCGCTGAAACTACCACCTATAGGCAAAAATCCATACAGATAGTTCTTCCGGGTTACACTATGCAGTGCGAGAGCGCCCTCTAGAGCGAATCACGTGTTATTAAGTGTCTTTTTTTTTTATTTCATTTTGGATGTAACTTTTTATTTATTTGGAGTGTTACTTTTAATTTCAGTTTGAATGCACATCTTTTAGTTTTTATTGTATTTGTAATTAAGTTCAGTGCTATTTTACATTGAACATTGTTAAAGTTATAACAGTTTTTTGACATGTCTGATTTATCCAATATTTGTATGCGTAATTTTAAAAAGATTTGACAGACAGACAGACAGACAGATAGGCATGTGACGCAGCTAAAAACGATGGTGTGTGTGAGCTTATGTATGTGGAAATGATCAGTTAGCATCTGGTCTGAGTGTGATAGCCTGCAGTGTGATTTAGCAGCTCAATAAGATCTTGTGGCAGAGGGGAACCACGTGTCAGACCTGAACAACTTCTTAATCTTCTTCTTCTTCCTCTGCTTCTTTCGGCTTCTCCCCTTAGGGGTCCCCACAGAGACACAACCTGTTAATTGGCACTCAATATAACATTCTACATATGCTGTTTCTCCATCATTGAACATTTAAAGGCTTGGAGGAGTTGGTGTTGGATCTCAGAAGTTGAGCTATTTTATGAGTTGCTGAGGATTATTGCTGAATGTAGAACACAGTAGAACATTACTCATATTCACACACTCCGGTGCTCATGATATTTCTCTCTTTCTTTCTGGTGTTTTGTAATGTTTTTATAATCACACTTTTGGTCTTTTTTTTTTATAATCACATTTTTGGTCTAAGGTAATTCTTACATTCTGTATGTCCATTAGGAAATGCGTTATAGCAATAAACTTGAAGTTGAACTTCCTCGTCTGGAGGCGAGAGCTACTAATTTAGATCTAGGAACCTCTAGAAACTGCTTTCCTTCCAAAGTCTTGATGACAGTGGATTTGAGACACAGGCTGGAGGTTAATGGGCTTTTTTTTTTGTTAATCAGGAAATCTGCATTGTCAATCACACCCAGAAACTGCAGCAACGCCAGAGCGGCCAGGACCTCGACTCCCATCATGCTTTGCGGCAGGTACACCTTTAAAAAAAAACACAGCTTCTCCTTTATTTTAAAATCTATTGCAGTTATGACTTAATGCACTTCGCGAGGAAACTCTGCTCTGCCTGAGACATATATAATGGAATAAACCAGAGCTCATGAGATGCTTGTTTTTGTGCAGCAGGATGAAGAGGAAGAGGAGGTGAGGAACACACGAGTCAGCCAGGAGAGACAGAAGACGTTGGACAGACTGCGCAGCTTCAAACAGGTTCATTCTTTTTACTCAACTCAGTGAACATCTATGAAATATCTGCAGAGACGCTGAACTCTCTGTGTTCTTCCATTCCACATAGCGCTACCCAGGCCAGGTCACCCTGAAGTCCACACGCCTGCGTCTGGCACACGTCAGGAAGAAAAGCGGTGTCGCACAAATGGCCGCGAAAGCGCTCCAGCCCCAGACGCAGGTGGCCAGCGTGCAGACGGACGATGCCCCGGCGTCTTTGAAAGTTTCCGCTGCCATTGCGGAGCTTCAGAGACCCGAAGGGTTTACGTCTTTACCCTCGAACATCCCACCCATCCCAGAAACGCTCGGGCCATCCTCCCTGCCCATGCTTACCGAGCGCCAGGTCCTGGACTCATCCACTTCTCCGATCTCTCCCCCTCCTCCACCTCCTCCTCCTCCACCTCCTCCTCCCTCTCTTGAAGACACACTTGGGTCGGGACGAGGGGAGGGACAAGCGAGCAGCCCCGTGTCCCAACCCAAAGCTGAAAGTCCACTCGGCCCATTCTCCGCTCGCTACTTCGACAGCAGTCAGCTTGTGAACGCTCGCAAAAAGCTGAGGAAGACGTCCTCTCTCGAGTCGTCCCAGTGGAGGAGAGGTGAGACGACCTCGAGGAAGGTCTTAAACTGTTTTTAATCTTCAATAGTAAGACTGAGTAAGACAGGGTATGTAAAGGGTGCGTTTTAAAGTGGAGTGATTTACAAACCTTTTCAATCAATGCACATTTAATGGAACTGAACATGTCGCATGTAATTTGCGCCACAGCCCTAAACCACCTCTCTTGTCCACAGCGTCCTCTCCTATGGATGAAGTCCTGGCCAGCCTGAAGCGCGGAAGCTTCCACCTGCGCAAAGCCGAGCTGCGGGTTCTCGCCCCGGATCCAGACGAGGACGACGGGAACAACATCCTGGCTCAGATCCGACGCGGCGTGAAGCTCAAGAAGGTGCGGCATCACGAGCAGCAACGCTGCACCGAATCCAGCGACCCACTCACGCGCAGCATCCACGAAGCCCTGCGCCGCATCAAGGAGGCTTCACCGGAGTCCGAGTCCGAGGACGAGGGGCTGCCATGCACCGACTGGGAGAGCTAGATCACTTATTATACACACACACACACACACACATACACATTCATAAACACACACTTCAGTGACCAGTGTATATATTCATATATGCACACATCAGACACATTTAAGATCGTGAATAAACGCAACACTGCTGGTCATCAGGTTTATGAAGGAAAAGCATCGGATGTGATGTTTTGTAGCCGCGTACCCACGAGTTACAAAGTCAGGCTCAGACCACTGACCACACACCCACCCAAAGCACAACCTTCATATGTGCCGTCACGTCTCTCTCAATCAGACGTCTAGCCATGTCTGTTTTTCAATGTATTTTTTTTTTTTATTTCTCCCCCACGCTCGTCCTGTACACAAACCAACGTTCACCATTTACAACAATTCAGCAACACAATGCGCTCATTTCCACCGCTTCTGTTTGTTCGAGCGAAATCCGAGCCACAGACTTCAGTTCAACAGAACGTCCTCGCAATTTCAATTCCCCGGCGTTTAGATCCCGATCCCTGACGTGAGCCAGTAGCTTTCAAACCCGTGTGTAAGGTTTTTTTATGGGGGGCATCTTCAAACGCCTAAAACGTGAGCTAATGCTATAATACAACTTTTTTTTAAAGAACAAACTCAATAAACACATGAATAATAAAGTAAATGATGTATAGACAAGCAGAGGAGCCCAGAATACGAACATAGCAGGTTTAATTACGCGTTACGTGTTTTTCTCCTATAAACCATTAGGGAAAAAGCTTAACGTGGCTTAATGAAGCGATAAAACCAAAGTCTTTTAAAAGACCAATCTCAGTAAACACATTAATAATAAAGCAGATTTTGTACAGACCAGCAGTGGTTTAGTTTTGGTCTTTTAAAAACGCTCTGTTATCGCATTAAACCATGCGCAGGTTTTTTCTTTACGTGTAATTAAACACCTTAAGAGTTCGTATTCTGGACTCACGTGTTTGTCTGTACTCAAGTGTTTGTCTGTACTCACGTGTTTGTCTGTACGTAGTTTGCTTTATTATTAATGTGTTTACTAAGTTTACGGTTTGTATTTTTCATGTTAAGTGTTTTAGCGTGTCTCTTTTTTTTCCACCCAAACTCCTTCTGTCCTTTCCATTTTGGACGATGTCACATTCCCATGCCTTCTCTCTTTCTCTCTATGTCTCTCTCTCTGTCTCTCTCTCTCTCTTGCTTTCTCTCTGTCTCTCCCTCTCTCTTTCTCTCTCTGTCTCGCTCTCTGTCTCTCTCTCTCTTTCTCTCGCTTTCTCTGTCTCTCTCTCTCTTTCTCTCTCTCTGTCTCTCTCTCTCTCTCTCTCTCTCCTCTCTCTCTCTCTCTCTCTCTCTCTCTCTCTCTCTCTCTCTCTCTCTCTCTCTCTCTCTCTCTCTCTCTCTCTCTCTCTCTCTCTCTCTCTCTCTCTCTCTCTCTCCTCTCTCTCTCTCTCTCTCTCTCTCTCTCTCTCTCTCTCTCTCTCTCTCTCTCTCTCTCTCTCTCTCTCTTTGTCTGTCTCTCTCTCTCTCTCTCTCTCTCTCTCTCTCTCTCTCTCTCTCTCTCTCTCTCTCTCTCTCTCTGTTGTGGTTCGAGATGCAGAAGGAAACATTCTCTCTTTTTGTTTTGTAATTTCATCGTCTTTATTCCGTGTCGTTTTTGGTCACGGTTGGAGAAAAAGGTCGAATGTGCGTAGTGATGCACTGACGCCACCTGCAGCCAACATCTTTTATCTACACCGCTCACAAGTGCCGCTCTTTTATTTTTCCACTTGATTATCTGTGTGTGCGAGTGTGTTTCTTTATGCGTTTATAGTGTTTTCTTCTCGAGTGGTGTCGGTTTATTTTAATCCTCATGTATTTGTACTCATTCACCAAGTTACATTTCACTCAATTCCCAAGTCTATAATGTTTGTGTGTGTGTGGGTTTTGTTTTGTTTTGTTTTTTTTACACATTAATTATGGACATTTTATCCGTGAACACAAACACGGCACGATTTTCCTTGTTTCCATTCGCTTCAGATATTCCTTTTCCCGTTTTACGAATGCTGAATTACGTCAGGAGGAAAGAAACGTACGTTTTTGTGCAACCAGTGACATGAGGAAGAGGTTAAAGGCATCTTTCACCAGCTACAATCGTTCTACAGAAGGTTCCAAACGGCAGTCTGTTGTTTCATTGTTTTTGTTTACAGTCTTCTGCTGTTACGTAAGAAAACTGACGAGTTTTTTTTAGTGGTGGGAAGATCGGATCACTTTGGTTGTTTCAATCTCAAAATGAACAAATCGTTTAGTTCATTTCGTTCCTTTAATCAGAAATAAAATCAAATGCTACATTTCCGATAAGCAGATCGAAAGAATTTCTATATGTATATATAACTGAGTATATGGGAGTCACGTGATAGAAGAACGAACGTCTCGGACCAGAGGACTCGTGTGATCAACTACTCAATTCTGTTTCCTGTCTAATGTACTGCATCGTGTGTATGGGAGTCACATGACCGAAGAACGACTCGTAGTTTACAGAACTACTCAATTTTGTTTCCAGTACGTAACCTACGGAGATTTTGCTTGGCTCATACAAGTCCTGGGAAAAATGAACGAATCACTCGTTGAGACGACTCGTTCTTCCAAATCACATTAAAGACTCGTTCATGAACGACCCGTCACTAGTGTTCATCAGTAGATGATTCAGCAAGCCTTCCATAACTCCACCCACATTCGTAGAAATTGAAACAATTTAAGCTTGAAAGATTTTTTTGGGAATTTCAGACATTCAGGGTTTTTACATACAAATCATTTCTTATACCAAGCGAACCGTATCTTTTCGAAGCTCTCACCAAGGTAAAAAATTAACTGCCTTTTCATTAATAACGTTTCAGGATTAGGATCATGTACTGTACAACTTTCTGAAGAGATGTCGTAGCTAAGAATGTCTCGGTTGCACTGAAATAGTCCTTCTGTCCCTGGTGAAAAGGTTTGGGTTATGGTGCGTAGACAGAATCGTGTCAGAATTACAGTGTACATATGATTGTATACATCCGTAACAGTCGTAGCGTTCAGACGTATTGTAATTGTTATCTTGGTTTCTGAGTATTTCTGATTTACACGGCAAGCTACTGTAACTGTACACTCGACAGGATGAGACGGAATCGCGTTTACAGTTTTTTATTTTTAAGTGTTTAATTGGAGAAAGTAACCGAACTGAAGGAATGTCAGACTACACACACTGCATACGGTAGAAAGGAATTGTTCGAGCCGATCGTTTCGATCGATCGCGATACTTTTATAATTAACAATCGTTTCAGGTTTAGGGTTGCAAAATTTCCTGGAATTTTCAAGACTGGAAACTTGCCATGGGAATGAACGGGAATTAATTTGAATGCACTGTGAATTTTTAAAATTGCAGTTGAGCCTATAACAGGGAACTTAAAAAAAATCCAACCAATCCGATTTAATGCAGTTTCAGTTGAATTTCTACCCTGCAGATTCATCGCATAAACACAGCACACTTACCGCAGGGCCACGGGAATATTGAAGCCATAGTTCTGTGTAACTTTCGATCTCACTCGGGTCAATATATTTTCTCTATGGTATACCAACGTGTATTTATACAGTAGCCAATCAAATCAAATCAATACGCTAAGGGAAGCTAGTTCAAGCTGTGATGCTCTTTCTTCTTCTACCTTCTGCTAGCTAGTTTTCTGTTATCATACAGAAGAACGGTGTATTTCGATAATATCTATAATTGTTCTACTTACAATTAAATCAAAAATGTCTTTTTTTTTTTTATTCTGTATTCATTTGCATGCACATCAGCTTATGACCAAACAAAATGTTTATAGTTTTGTATATGATACAGTTGATATAAATCTCCGCAAAATTCTAATTAATTCCCATAAATTTGCACAAATTTCACAAAGTTCCCATGAAAAGTTTCCGAAAAGTTTCCACCCCTTTGCAACCCTACTCAGGTGTCACGCTGTAACTTTGTCGCTGTCTCGCTGCTGTAAAAGTCTCTTCGTCAGAGATATGAACGACGTTCGGTGCACATCCCGTCACTTGCTAGCGCGAGAATTGTCGTAATTCTGACATGACGCAAAAGCACAATAATCCCTTAAACCTTTTCGCCATTTTCCTCACGATCTCGTTCCCATTCCCAAATCCTTCCTTCCAGTTTCACAATCCATCGACCTGCTGTTCAGTATAAAACGCACTTTCTGTGTGTGACGGTTTTTATTTCCAGGGCTTCGTTATTTCTTTTTTTTTTAATCAAAGTCCTTCATACAAACCTTCTCAGCTGCTCTGTGGCGATTCCAAGTTTACGGAGGAATAACTATCAGCTGTTCATATTCTGCTTTGAGAACCGGATCACAACGCATCGCTCACTGTGTAACCGCGTGGAAGGAACGCACACACGTTAGTGAGCTGATCCGGGTTCGTCCGGGACGTGTTCCGAACCTGTGCCGCGCCGGGATCAGCTCACCGGACCGAGACGATCCGACACTTTTATTTAAACACGTTTTTTTTTTTTCATCATTTGTACTGTATTTAGTCCTTTTATTTGATTCATTAATACATATTCGTTTAATTGTTGTATACCTTCTATGCATTGCTATTCTGTGTCTTTATAACGCGTCCCTCATCCCCAGCAAACCATCAGACAGAAGAATAAAGTCTGTTTCTGGATATTTTCCACTGCAACACTACTACGGTTTCGATCCCCTCAACCTCAACCCAGCCGGATATCTATACGTGACCCGACGGAGTCACTAGAAACGTGCAATATTATAGCGGAAACTGAAAAAAATGCGTATTTTTCACGTGTATTATAATGTAACGAAACAGGAAATCAGCTGCATGATTGCTTACGTGTATTTATTGAGCTTAATATTTAAAACAAATTGTATAACAGTGAGGTCAGTGTAAAGGATTTTTTTAATCCGGTTTGTTTGCATTTTTTTTTTTTTTTTGCATCCACATTAATTTTTTCCTCCTCATTCCATTTTATTCCTGAAACATGTTTGCTAATGAAACTGCGTTTGTTTTTTTCCCTTTGCACAAATAAAGACAGGTAGTTAATGATTATGTTTCTGTGTTTTACTTTTAATCCTCGAATCATGAATGAAGGTTTTAGATGCAGAATTTTATATATTTTATAGTTTTGGATTTAGCAACTTGAGGTTGAACATAAAAGTTTACACAATATATCTGTTGGAATAATGCTATCAAGCCTGACATTGACTGAACAATATGGCAGTTAGCATGATGCTAATATGCTAGTAATGATAGCTACTGGTTTATAAGGTGTTTGAGTTTATCTAATTCTAGTGAGTAGATCAGCAGTCGGCCTGATGCTAGCGAGCGAGTTAGGATGATTTTAATAACATAGATCGCTGCTTGTGTCTGTGCGCTTCAGATTTCATCTGTGGATCGAGATGGATGTGAAGTGTTGGTGTGGACGTCTCGAACGCATGCTGTGAATTTGGGTAAAACGTGAGAACTTTATATTTTCACCCAAAACCTGAGGTCTGTGTTTTAGGAGAAACAAATCGACATTTTCAGATTCACAGCATGCAGTGGGGAGATCAGGAGAACCACAGAGATGCTCTCAGTTTGATGTAGGAAGAGATGGAGAAGGTGAAGTAGGTGGAGGACATGGATGAGATGAAGAAAATAGATGAGATGAAAAGGATGAAGGAGATGGAGAAAATAGATAAGATGGGGATGGTGAAAGAGGTGAAGGACATGGAGAATACAGAGATAATAGATGAAGGAGATGGAGATAGTGAAGAAGGTGGAGGATGTAAAGGAGATGGTAGAGATAGAGGAGGTGGAGGACATGGAGAATATGGATGAGTTGGAGAATATAGATGAGATGAAAAGGATGGAGAAGATGGAGGAAATGTATGAGATGGGGATGGTGAAAGAGGTGAAGGACATGGAGAATATGGAGAAAATGGATGAGATGAAGATGGTGAAAAGGGTGGAGGGTGTAAAGGAGATGGAGGAGGTGAAGGAGAATGAAGAGATAAATTAGATGAAGGAGCTATGAAGTGTGATTGAATGAAGCTGTGCACATCTGTTAGTATTCACCTCCCTATCGCTAATATTGAATTTGGTAAAAAAATTGGAGAAGGTCCAAAAGCAAACCCCCTTCACTCGCTCTTTACTTTCTTCTTATTGTCTCTATCTATTTTCTCTTTTAATTCTTTCTCCTGTCATTCTCAGTAGAGAGTGTGTGTGTGTGTGTGTGTGTGTGTGTGTGTGTGTGTGTGTGTGAAGGGATGTTTCAGGAATCTTAAAACATGCGCGATGTGATGAATCACAGGGAATGAAGTGAACCAGAGAAGATTTTTAGATGTTGTAGCTCCCCCTCGTGGTAAAGAAAATTATTTTTGCATTTTGTGTTGACTGCGACATCAGACTTTTTATCCATTTGTAGTTGCATTTGATATCCTGTGATACAAGTCTACTGTTTTTTTTTGTTTGTTTGTTTGTTTTTTTTACATTATAGCAGCCATGAACAGTCTTTCTTTTCTTTCTAGCTTACTCCTTATGAATAAACCTAATGGAAAGTATATCTGTAATCGATTTAATTCTTTAAAGCTTCAAGGCACTACACCAATAACAATCTAATCGCATTGCTAGGACAAGCCCCTCTCCGGTTTGATTTCCATATCACGTGTACTTTTACTGATATCGGCGAATAAAACGTTTCAGCTTGTGCGTTACAACCTGTATTTAGAGGGTTATACACCGAACAGGAATAACATTATGACATTATAACATTATGACTGGTGAAGTGAATAACACTGATTATCTCTTGGCACCTGTTTGTGGGTGGAGATATTGATTAGGAAGCAAGTCAAATGTTTTCCTCAAAATGATGTGTTAGAAGGAGGAAATATGGGCAAGCGTAAAGATTTAAGCGTGTATGACAAGGGCTGAATTGTGACGTCTAGACGACTGGGTCAGGGCCTGCAGCTGCAGCTCTTCTAGGCTGTTCCCGGTCTGCAGTACATCAGTACTTGTTGAGGAGTTCAACCACAGGGTGCACTTAGTTTTTATCTTATCACACCTCAGATATGAACCTTTGATTTCCATTATATAACCTTCAATAAAATACACATGATGCACAAACTTTCCATTATCGATATCAGTAAAAAATAGGCCATGTGGAATGGAAAAATACCAGGAGAGGGAGAGTTTAAAGGGTTCAAAACAACCCCAGGGGGCACTTAGTTTCATCCTGTTTTGTTCTACAGCTGAGATTTGGGCACTGTGGTGTGTCTGAAGTGCACATGTGCAGAGGGAGAGTTCTCACGTTATAGCAGCTATAAACAGACGTTCCCCTTACCAGCTCCAAAACTTACAGGCAACATGACCAAAACATGCAACTTTTCATATTACAGAGGAACCACAAACTAGACCCCTGCAGGGTGTGTGTGTGTGTGTGTGTGTGTGTGTGTGTGTGTGTGTGTGTGTGTGTACTGCTGTACTCGGTGGCTTCAATAACACACAGTGTATTTTTTATATATTTTTATTAGTTTATTTTACTATAAATACCTCAGTTACAATTGTGTTTATGCATGTGGTGTAATCAACATCTAAAATTATTATTCAACCCCAACCAACAAATAATTCATTATCAACAACTCAAATTAATAATAATAATAAAAATCAACGCACGTCCCCAGTTTGAGCCTCCCACAAAATACAAGCCCTTTAAGTGTGTGTTTCATTTTTTACGATTACTGTCAATAAAACGGTCCTTATACTGTACATAATCACAGATATTTGGCAAAAGTCCACCAAAGTACCTTTAGCTACCGATGACGTGTTTTTCGTAACCAAAGGCAACTGGAGTAAAATTTCTCTGTACAGGAAAACACAGATTGGCAAAAAATAAAATAGAAAGGAAAAAAAGAAAAAAATGCAAAAGATCCACACATTGTGATGTCTAAATGCTTAAATAGCTTAAAAATATTGCCGTTTTTTATTTGCACGTAATCAAAAGCCATAATTTGCTTTTTTTTCTTTTGCACACAAATGAAAAAAAAAAAATGTAATTCACAGAAGGTAAAAAAAAAATGTTAATGTAACATCGATGTGAATATATGAATATATTTCTGAATACAATAAAATAATTAAGAATAATTTAATAGGTTAAAACAATTCATTTATATCTATTATTGCAAAATAAATAAATTAATATTAATAATAATTAATAAAAGTTCACCCAGGTCAGTTTACACAATTGCACAGGTGCACTATAAATTAGTAATATTTATATTAGAAAAAAATGTGTATAAATAAAAGCGTGCCTCGTAATCAAGTGTTTCATTGTGTGTGTGTGTGTGTGTGTGTGTGTGTGTTTACATCATCACATCTCTTTCAAACAAGAGGGAAGTAAAATACCTGAAAGTGAAACGTTTGTGTTTGTTTTTTTGTTTTTTTTGTATTGCTCTGATAGTGGAAGGATGGTTTCTCTACTCGGGTCAAGTCCACACATCGTGCGTCGACTCATCAGGTTCTGGAGGTGCCTCAAAGCTGGGACTTGACGAAAGACAAGGAAGGACCTGACCTCTGGAATCCACTTCGCTGATGGTGAGAAAAAAAAAAAAAAAAAGACAAGAAAAAAGACACCAAGGCAAAAATCCACGTCCTCGTTCGTGTCATCGTAAATCCACAACCTGCAAAGTCACTCGATTTTCTAAAGAAACCCAAAATCAATCCAGGTGTGGTAAAGGAAAGCAGCATGAACTCCGACTGAGGTTTTAAAATCTTCATTACAGCAAATAACCCGAGATGACACGGTATATTTATGTTAAAAAAATATTTGGCCGGAGAAATTGTCCAAGAAACAACAGACTGTTTGTCTATAAAGATCTATAAAGATATTCATCTTGGTCATGCTAATGAGATCATTCCCATGAGTGTGACTACATCGATTATACTTAATGGACAGGTAGCGGCTTGTAACCATCGATTTTGGTGAGGCATCAAGTCAAAAAGCTATGGTGTTTTACTTATACAATAAGTTGCTAGTTACATTTTTTTGACTAACCCGTAACTTTCAAAATATACAATCATTTAGTGTACAGGTGTACCATTGTTCTTAAATAAACCTCCTTTTCATCTTACATTACTAGTAATATCTTCACAATAGAAATGGCTTAGTACTACATAGACGCTCTGGACAGACACTTTGGTAAAATTAATTTGATTTCATGTAATTATTTGCTATAAATCTAGTAAAGAAAAAATCCAAATTTGGCATCCTGATTTTTTTATATGCTATAGGCAACTGAGATAAGAACCACGTTTAATTCCTGTCTAAACATTTCCAGGATATAAAAAGGAATATGGGTTAAATGCCCCTTCCGCTGCTCTTACACCAAGTATGGGGCAGCGTGAACGTTGCCCCAATAGACCTCTATTATTTATTGGTGCAGTTCCTATTTTGACCAGTAGGTGCTGAAAACTCAATGCGGTTTTTTATAATGGTTGGTTACTTAGAGGTCATTTGTATTTCAGCAGAATTTTAAATGCCAATTATGATTTTCTAAAAATGTTTTAATTCGTTAAGTGGCTGATATGTGATGTGTCTCTGCTCCACCTGATCTCTATAAACAAGTCGCCAGTAGCTTTGGAAATTTCCAAAATTTAGTGAAAAATTTGACTTTTTATCTTAAAAATTTGAAATCTTTTTTCACTCCGTTCTCGTTATCTCCCTGTTCACAACCTGTAAGAACGATGTGCAGTACACATGGCGATACTAATTCCAGCAAAAAAAGACACAATTATATGCATCAAACATTGTAGCTATAATTGTATTCTATATGTAATCTATATGTTAGTAGATTCCACTTGTTGTTTTTGAGCTCTGATGTTCAGTCTCAGATCCAAATTTGTAACGAATAGCTCTTGTCACATGACCAATTACAAAAAAGCATAAAATGTACAATTAACCTTGATAAACACTACTCCGTTCAGACTCATCACTGAGCCATGCTGACAGGCGTCTCTGTACAAAATGTCTCTGTATCCAGATGTGATAGTACAAAAAAATCGGAGATGTCCTTTTTTTTAGATGTGTAAAGTTCATAAAAAACAGAAATTCCAAAAAGGCAGGTTGAAACCCCAGTTAGGCCCATAACATGTAGTGTGTGTGTGTGTGTGTGTGTGTGTGTGTGTGTGTGCAGGCACAAGTTTGTAGAAGTGCACCTGTGTGAGAACATCAATATTTGTAATTCACCTGTCTGCTTGCTTGCATGCATGTTTTAATGAAGTCTGCTGTGCTGGCATGAATGTCTGTGTTGGTGTGTGTGTGTGTGTGTGTGTGTGTGGGTGTGGGTGTGTACACGCCTGTGTGTGTGTGTTTTCTCCACCAGAGGGCAGTTTGCTTCTGCAGACTCTAGCTGTTTTCTCCATCAATCAGTTTAGCCAGGCTGTCCCTCAGCTCGGTCAGCTCGAAGATCTTGCTGTCGAGCAGCTCGAGAAGCGAGCGCAGATTTCTGCGAAACGTCTCCTGTTCCTCGTGACTGCTTTCCACTCGCTGCTCCAGCTCGGCTAGCTGAGCTTCCAGTTCTACTGTCCGTGTCTCCGTTTCCTGAACACACACAAAAAAGAATTCAGACTATTAGCTTCAAGATTTAAACTACTTTGTGTGCCGTGTGTCACGCTGGAACACATTTAGGTCTCCGTGTTCAAGTGAAGTAATTAAAATCCAAAGACATCCTATACAATTGTAGAATTTTCCAAAGTTTTGGGGACAACAGTTAAGAAAGTAACTGGAAAAGAAAAACAAAAGGCTGCCAAAGTCAGGTGTCCCAATACTTTTGTCCAAATATATATACATTATTTCATGTCTTAAAATGTCCCAGACAAAAATTATTTTTAAAAAGTCACAATTTTTTTTTTACAAACCACAATACCTGTAGTTTCTGAGTGACTGCGTCTTTCTGTGTCTGCAACTCGTTGGCTTTCTCAACTTCTGATTTCAGTCGTTCCAGCTCCTGAAAGTATGAGAGCACAAGATGCTGCCATTTACAGTACACCTGCATGAACCTCTGCTTAATCCTAATTCTGAAATATTCTAAATATTCTCTAAAATGATTTTATACCACAGTGATGTGAATCTTGAAGCGGATTGGTCAGAAGGCAGTGCATAATCTTTTAGATATAGAAACACTACAACACATATTTGTATTTAATACATAACTATAAAAAGAATAAATGTTAAACAAATGTTTTTGTACAGAAAAATCTGCTGCGTCTGGCCTAATCTCCACTAGAGGGCAGAATTCTGCTACAGCGCTGGTGAATTCTCAAATCCGATTGGTCAGAAGGTGATTTATTTTCTGTAACTTCAAACCTACAATTGTACACCTGCTTTATATTAAGATGTACAACTATAGAGTTGAAGTTTAGAGAGAATGAATCAACACCTTCTGACCAGATTTGAGAATTCACCAGAGCTGTGGCAGAATTCTGTATTTCAAACACTGCAAGTGTTTCGGCTGCATGAGACGCCATCGCACCTCCTCCTTGGCTTTCAGTGCCACCTCCAGCTCCTCTATCGTCTGGTTTAGTTCTGTTTTCTGGTTTTTGATTCCTGTCGTCTGCCCACTGACACACTCCAGTTCTGTCACCTGGAACACACACACACACAGACACACACTAAATTTAAAGCAAAGAATTACAACCAGACAAACCCTTTGTCCTTTCTCCTGCCTCAATGTCACTCTGAGAGGCCATCATGCTGACTAAGGGGAATTAAGACTTTTTTATGTCTATCATAAATTTTATGTTCAGCTACTGCCACGAAAAAGCGATCGTCCATGAAGCAAGTGCATGACCAACAAATCATCAGACAGATCGTTATCCAGATGCAGACCTCTTCATACGTACTTTCTAGACATTTCTGTTAACTGAAAAGTCAAAAGAAGGTAAGAAATCTAAGATTAGTCTATTTTTTCTTTGTTAGGTCTAAGCTCCACCCCCAGACTTGAGGCAGGAGGCAGATCCATAAAATTCCTCTTCAGAACCGCTTTATATGGGTTGGAGTGGAAGATCTACTGCACCCCAGGCCTCCTCACCTCACCTACATCAGTGCTTGACACCCTTGTGGCTAAATGAGCACAAATCTCTATAAAATCTAGTGTAAAATCTTCCCAGAAAAGTGGAAGTTTTTGAGACTAATTGTGAAATGTGACATTTAACAAGAAGCACCTACAAATTCTCATGGTCAGGTTACCACAAACTTTTGACCCGAGTGCTGTCTTACCCTTCTGTGCAGCCTCTCAGCCTCCTCTTGATAAACAGCTAGCTGCTGTTTCCACTGTTTAACGTTGGCTGTAGACTCGAGCAGAGCCGCCGTTAGCTTGGCATTGTTGCCCTTCAGCGCCGCCAGCTCGGCCTCCCAGTGCTTATTAATGTTAGTCGAGCTGCTAAGGGAGGAAATACAAAAACCTGGTATGAAATGTTTTAAAGTTGAACCAGATTTCATTCAGGTAACTTGAACTGCAAACGTGGTTCCACGTGAACCGCTCTGACACTAATGTGTTGAAGTTCACACGAGCCGTAGGCGTTAGAGGAACACTGAAATCGCAGCGATCACGCTGATCTCTGTATGTGTGAGGTTGTGAAGAAAAAAGAATATAAACAGAATCCTTGTAAACTCGCTCGAATGAAACTGAGAGAGGAAGAACATCGGTGAATTTTCAATCGCTCAGCAAAAATAATGGGGGAAAAAAAAACCTGCTGGCATTTAACATACAATTAATAAAAGTCATGTTGTATATCTATAATAATTCTCTATTCTTTAATATAATTTACTTAAGTAAGAAAATGTTTAAATATGTGTTTATTCAATAGTTTTTCCTGGTGGATATACAGCAAAATTAGCCATTGTGGTGATAACATTTTTAAACTTGCACATATGCTTTTATTGCAGTCAGGAGCAAAAAGGAAAAATCCGAGTGGGAGGGGCTCTCTCCCCTGTCAATCACAGCAACACGAGCCAATCACAGACTTCGGTAAGGTCGTGTATGTGGAATGGGGCTGGTTAATGCTTTTTTCTGAGGGTGTTAAATAACCCTGTGAGGCGACAGGGTAGAGGTAGTTTGAATACGGTATTTGGCTTGAGGAAACACACAATACAATTTAATCATCTTGTTTGGTAGATTTCTTATGAGAGGAAAAAGCTTGCGGATTGAAACATGAAAGAAACCTGTTGATCAGTCACCAACAACGGCAAGCGTATGGGGGCGTTTCCATGATGTAACTTTTCTTGTAATATTTGCAAAGGAATTTATATTTATCTCCTCAACTTTTTATGCTGATCTGAAAAATTATCCTAAGGCAATTAGGTCAATGTCATTAAACGTAGGGGTCCAAGCACCAAACTCCACTTAGATCTATGGAAAATGAATTGTATTTAATACAATGGTCCTTTACTACAAGATTTTTAGAATCAATACCCTCAGGCCTCATTCCAACTCAAAACCCATTTATTGCAATCTTGTAATAAATTTACATATTATTAAAATTTGCATATTATTATTACCACAAGCATTGATTAATATAAGTCACATGAACTGCAATTGTTTAGTGCTATAATGCTGGACTTGTTCTGTAGATGTGCCACAAATGAAATCTAACTATAAGCGTAAATATGTGTCGAAAGTACAATTGTTCAGGTTTCTCAAAAAATCTATTTTGAGACTGTAGCCCCTAGTTTTTCTCTCTGTCACCTGAACATCTGCTTGACTCCACGCTGTGTATGATGCCTGTACCTCCAGAAACACTAAAAATGCTAAATGATTTGAGTGCATTTCAATCCGTATTGAATGCACGTCTAACACGGGGGGTTCATCTACAGCTTTACTGCTGTCATTTTAATTGAAAGCCGTAATACAACCTTTTTTTATAGACAGTAAAAAGTAAATCATTCTCCCATGATTTATTTATTATATTGCAGCCAGTCATTTAGCCGTCACTGCGCATGTTGCCCTTGGAATTTTCCTTTCTCCATTTCAACTGAAAACATGCATGAGATTTGTTTTAGTGTTTATCAGCATGATTGCTGGTTTATAGGAAGTCTGACCCCAAAACTCACCTGTGTGGGAAGGGAACTGCGTTGGTCTCGACTCGAGGCTCTGAGTTCTGACAGGAGTCAGGCACGATGCGTTCGTCGTCCGTCCCGTTGATGCTCTCGGGGGTCAAAGGTGACTGCAGGTCACCTGTAGCTGATTCCTGTCAGAATATTAAAAAATACGATACTTGATTTTAGATGCTTTTGCGTTTCCACCTGTCCACACTGTAGTGACTCGTGGGAATAAGTAGCCAAGAAGTGAATTTGGATCACGTTATGAGGAATAATGAGGGGGGTGTCTGGTGATCAGTAGACATCATAGAACTGGGATGAGGATGGATATACAGCTAACATGAACATATGCTTAATAAATGCCCTAATATTTATTGCTAGTTTCCTCCAAGCCATATAATAGTCTATAATATCTTTATAAACATCCAGTGAGAGATTGTATTTAATAACAGGAATTCACAGTTATATGTTTGTGAGACATGACTGCAAAAAATATGCCTTGTCATAATTATACTAGGAAACGTAATTATATGAATCAATTTGAAATGGGTAAATTGTATCTTTGTATTATAAGTTGTAATCACTTTTCTACAAACTTTTCCAACACTTGACTCAAAATGGCAACGGCAGTGATTTTTCAGGGCTGAATTCTGGCAGTCGATAAGAACCGCCCACCTGCTGACCTCAGATGGTGAGCTCAGAACGAACGTTTGTGAACAGTAGGTTTGTTTTTATCTTTTAGTTCTTCTTGTCTATTTCAATCCACTCAGTTATCTGGGTTACACAAAATCAACGTAAAGCCGTTGCGCCTTTTTAAATCTGCCACTCCTGAGATGTCACGTGACAGCTGAATGCGCATGGAAGAGATGCTACTCTTCAGTTCTTCTCTTGAAAAGAGAGGCAGTCATGATTGCTCAGCATTACACTGTATCACAATTATTACTGTCAGAGCGCGAGAAAAGGAAATAGGCCAATTTTGCCACCCAGAGAGTCGGGTCAATTACGCTCTTCTCTGCTGGCAGCTGTGGCATGGCCGGGTTTCAAACTAACTATCAGACAAAGGCAAGATGAAACCACGGCTGGCCACATCGTACTCTCCGACAATTTCAGGTTCAATAAACAATTACATTAGTGGGGACGTCTATTTCAGTAAAACTTGGTGGAGATCGTGTCGACAATTAGAGTGCAGTACACCATAAGATCCCGATCGCTTCAGCAGATGGAAAGTCAGTATATAGAAATTTTTCAAACTTAACCTATTATTTCCTTAACCTTATTTCCTTAAGCCTGGCATTATATCAGTATAGCAATATCTGTGTTAATTACATTACATTAGTTTGGATATCAAATTCTCTAATGCAGGGGTCCCCAAACTTTTTTCTGTGAGGGCCACCAAATTATTTGGGCTGTAACAGAAAATTACACGTGACTAGCAGTATTATTGTAGAGATTTTATTAGGATTTGAAATGTATTTAATATGCCTCCTAATGCTCCAGTAGTTTATATATTCATTCTGCACTGTACAGACAAACGACTGTTACTTTTCAAAAGATATATCACCTATCATTAAAAGGGCATTATTACTATCATAGTGACACTTTTTCATATTCATTGCTATTGAAATCAAAACATTTACTTATGCATGTGGTTGGTGGGAAATCTAACAAATAATTAGGCTACGTTAATAACTAGAGGTCCACCGATTTTACCGATTACCCGGTTGAATCGTACTCGCGAATAACCGATTAATCGAACGATAGTTTTTTAAATGGATACTGGATAAAAAAACGAAACAAACATAAAACAGTGTTAAACAGCATTAAACTTTATCACAAAACCAAATATATGATATATATTTTCTGCTTTATGTCTTACGTGTGTTAGTTTTTTTTAGTATAGAAAATGATTCAGATTTTATGGCCGTTGTTAGTTTTTTTTTTAAAGACGGTCGTTTGGCTCTTGCTTACCTTTTTAGTGGCCACAGTCAAGTTCCGTTTGTGCTTGAATTGAATAAGGGGACACTGTTAGAGGTGTATTTAATAGAAAGCGTTTGTAATGTGTCAGTGCGATCGGTCACAACTATTAAACAAGATTCAGGACAAGACATGATTCAGGCAGCTGCTCGAAAACCTTTTTTAGTGGTTAATTCGACAAGGCAAGACGGACGACTGTAGGTTTATTTGACACTGCTCGCACGGAAACGTAGACAATAGACAGGGTTGATCGGTAACAATGCTGGGGCTTGACATGGGAGTGGGTACGGTTTTAGTGAGAACCTCGTGACCGGTGTTAATCACATAAGGAAGGTTTAGTTTGATGTTAAATGACTGATGTTGAATGTCAGCATGTTTTGAAGTGCTCTGATGGAGGTAGTCGGTTTGGTAGAAATGCTTGGGTGGGTTACTGCAGGGAGAACGAAGGTGTTCGGGACATTGCACCTTCTTACCTTCGAAGACGCCAAAGCCAGTTTGCGCTTGAAAGAATTGGATGACGATGTTAAATCAAAGAATATGTTAAGCGCAAAAAACGAGAGCAGAAAATCAAAAGGAAAGACTGTTAGGTTAAAGAGAGGTGTAGGAAGGTTGCGTATGTGTATTCAGAGATGTACCTGTGAAGGTGTGCTAGTCAGCTCGATCTTCTCCTGAGATTTCTCCTTCGCTAACCGTGCAGCTTCCTTAAACTCTGCGAATTTTTCTGCGAACTGGGAAAAAAAAGCAGAGAGACTTGAAGTTCAATAGCCAGGAACATCAGTACATCATTTTTTTTTTTATCTTCAAAATCTAAAAAAAAGTTAATTTGCTCTATCCACATTTAGGTGGAAACTTGAACTACATTCTACTTTTAGTCCCCTTTTGCAATTATAATAACCTCCACTCTTCTGGGAAGATTCTTTAGATTTTGAGTTCCATGCTGGAACAGGTTTGTGTTTGTGATGTTCAAAAATCACATTATTCCGATGGCCAGGTGGGTTTTTTTTGGGTCTCACTTTGCTCAGGTGGCTTTCAGATGAGAATCCAAGGCCGTAGACGGTGTTGGCTCTGCTATCTGCCCACTGGCCAAATTTCTGTGAGGTCTTAGTGAACGTCATGTTGGGAGTGATGGTGCTGTTGATAATGGCCTGAGGAGAACAAAGACATGCAGAAAAAAAATACATTAGAGACAGCTTTAATACTTCTGACAACATACTGTGTGTGTGTGTGTGTGTGTGTGTGTTTGTGTGTGTGTGTGTGTGTGTGTGTGTGTATGAGAGAGAGTCTTGAAATCTCACTGCATGGTTACTTAGAGATTAAAAAAACAGCATGAGCAGTTAATTGAAAAAAGGTCTCCTAAGATGATCATTGTATTTATCTGGAAATACACAGATGCAGTGTGTGTGTGTGTGTGTGTGTGTGTGTAGGTGTGAAAGAGAGAGAGAACTAAAAATTGCACCAAGGCATAAAATCAACATTTTAACACAAAACTTGGAAAAGTATCCTGGGGAAAGAGGTCTGTAAATGATGCTCTTTGTGTGTGTGTGGCTCATAGACTGTGCTTGCATTCCAATTGATTAGACAACAGGAAGCAGACATCAATAAGGTGTGAATGTCTATGGAACTATTGACTCCACTGCTTGTGTATGTGTGTGTGTGTGTGTGTGTGTGTGTGTGTGTGTGTGTTTGTGTGTGAATTGAGTAGGTTTTGTGTAATAAGCTGCTGCTGCCCATGCTCTGGCATTCTGCCTATTGTACATATTGCACACACACACACACACACACACACACACACACACACACACACAGACACTTAGGTAGACTTTAATGGAGTTTGGAATTTTCTATAAGAGCTTGTTTACCCACCCAAGAGAAGGTGATGGTTGTTTTTTGAGTGCTTTAGTGTGTGTGTGTGTGTGTGTGTGTGTGTGTGTGTGTCTGTTATGCAACCCTGCTCTCCAAAATATCCTACCTCTTATCCCAGTCGAGAGTCCAAAATAACTTCCATGCCACCCCCATAGAACTATGTAGTGCTTGTGTGCGTGGATGTGTGTGTGCGTGGATGTGTGTGTGTGTGTGTGTGTGTGTGTGTGTGTGTGCGTGCGTGCGTGCGTGCGTGTGTGTGTGAAGCAGAACAGAGCTACATTTAATGCTGGTTTTCCCACAGGACATTGTGGTACCGTACAGTAAGAAATTCATGATCCAGAATTGTTTTTTTCTTCGAGTAAGTACCGTAACTAAGTATCGGTACTGTCATGTTCCACTTCTTGCCCATCTACAGTAAATAATTCATACCAAATGAATCTCTAATTTGTGTTCTCATAACTTGAGATCAGTTTGTAAAACCGAGGTTCAGGCGAGGTTCGGACCTTGGCTCCGTCCAGGCTGATGATGCGATAGACGTTTCGAGTGCTGTCGTAGAAGTAGGACACGGTGACGGCATGCTTGCTGGTGGGGACCCAGTTCTTTTTGGTGGAGGGGTCGATCTGGAAGACGTGAGCTCTGGTGCTATATATGGGCTGTTCTCTGCGGGAAAAAAATGAAATTATTAAAGAAGGTAATCAGGTACGACGCCGTTTTAGTGCCACGTAAATAAAAATATAGAAGATTATGAGAACAAAGTCGTAGCAGTAAAGTAAAATAAAGTGACAATTACGAGAACAAAATAGTCGAAATTACGAGAATAAAATTGAAATATTTTGAGAATAAAGTCAAAATTACGCGCTTCCTACATTACCGCTGCAGTGTCCGTTTACTAATTATATTCTTGAAATATTTAGACTTTATTCTCACATTGCTGAGTTTATTCTCGTAATCTTCGACTTTTTGTAGTTTTTTCAACATGCCGCTAAAACGCTGTCTAAATCAGAAGATTTGAGGGATCATAAAGTAAAAAAAATTATATTTCAAAATATAGGTAGGCAATTAAAGTATTTATATTTAGAACTCGGCTAGAAATAGACAGAAGATTCATAATATATCTGATTCTTTTTTTATTCTTTTTTTTTGCAGTGTGTGTGTGTGTGTGTGTGTGTGTGTGTGTGTGTGTGTGTGAGAGAATGGCAGCTGTGTAGCACTGCATGGAGGAGAAACAGCGAGATCGTCATCACACCTGTGCCAATATGGCAGTCTGAACTGACCAATAGAAAGATCTGACCAGAAAATCCCATGTGACACAAAACACAGTGAGATGATTCCAACAGCACTGTGTACATGCAGACTCAAACATATTCTATACATATATATATATATATTAAATCCAAGGTTATATTTACAGTACACACACACACACACACACACACACACACACACTCTTTTCTTATGGCTCATTAAACCTGTCACTTTTTTGCACTGTGCAATAAAACGCTAAATTTACTTTCTATTTTTTGGTGTTATAGTAACCTCCAATCTTCTGGGAAGATGTTTCGCTACATTTTGAGAAGATTTGTAAAGAATAATTCGACTCCAAAGGTATTAGTAAAAACAGTTACTGATGTAGGTGAGGTGTGGAGGTCTGGAGTGCATCAGCATTAACACTCTTCATGTTCAGTAGGTTTGAAACTCTATAGCAGGAGATCTTCCACTCCAACCCATATAAAGCACATTTTAGTGGAGCTGACTTTGTGAGCAGAAGCATTGTCATGCCGGAACAGGTTTTTGGATCTCCTAATTCAAGTGAAGGGAAAATGTCATGCTACTGCATCCATAGATATCTTATACGATCCAATTTTGTGGTTGGGGAAGAAACGTATACGGCTGGAAAAATCTGGTGTCCCAATACTTTTGCCCAAGAACGGGAAGACACGCCCTGAACGATAAAACATGCAGGGATTGTTGGTGTTCCAGCTTTCTAAATGATCACCACAGATAACTGCGATACAGCCACTTAAATAGACTACTGCGTAATGAATTGAGTGATTTGAGTTCAGAGGTTTGCGCTGAAAAAGAGACATCAGCGTAACACACTCAATATCATCAGTTCCGAAAGGGAAAATTGTAGCAGCTCGTTTTTCTTAAACACACACTGTCCTGCTTTATGACGTGGACCTCATGATGTACAAGCGTTTCCTTTGTGTGAGTGTGTGTGTGTGAGCATGCATGATTGATGGTGCTGCTTTGCAAATCCGTTCCATCCAGTGTTTCCGCTTCAGAGACAAAACGCTTTGTCTGACGCGGTGTCATGGAAATGTTGCGTCGTTCGACCCGAGAGCGACGCTACAGTTATTTAAATGCAGTGCAGCGGAGAGATGAGACCGTAGCGGCTACAGCCTCTGACTCCGTGGCCTTTAGGTTCATTTAGCGTGTCATTTCCAACTTCCTGTCTCAGATGCTGCCTTTATCCCAGACGTATAAAATATCCGAGTCGATATGAGGTTCTGCATATTCATTCAATGAAACAAAAGCAACACTTTCTGATTTTTCAGAAAGCTTCCACCTCCATGTTTGACTGTGCAGGTGAGGTAGTCTTCTCTCGACAGAACTTTCTTCCACACATTCACGGTTCAATTCTTGTGTATTTTTGGCACAGAAACAATAGGAATATACAGGTGTACATACATATACAGTGCCTGTCTGAAATTTGAAAGTCTGAAACACTCACTATTTTATGGTTTTTGAGAGACATAATATAATGTATAAAAATATAATATGTATAATATATAATGAATCAACATCTTCTGACCAGTCAAAAGTGAAAATTTAACAGAACTCAACTATTATTTAGACAGATCAAATTTTTACTGAATTTTGATTTTACAGAACTGAAACACAAACAGGACTTCAATCATCAAATGCAAAACCAATCGACCAATTTCGGTTTCCACACACAAAGCAAAACCACCAGATCCTTCTTCATGTGCTTACATGAAAAAAAAGGCCGGTGTAACTACATCCTCATTCTCCAACATCCATAATCCAAATCTGTCCAATTTTTATATCCACGTGTGTCTGCGTTTGGTGCATCATTGTGCTGCTCGGTGTTATTTCCGTGTCCCTGCCCCTTCCCTCTCGGGGCACTTAGAGGAATGAATATAACATCGCTGACTTAAAAGGAGGACAAGAAAGAAACAGCAGACCAAGGGCCAGTGACAAAAAGTGGTACCCAAAGAAGTTTTAACGAAAAAGAACCAAAGTGTTCAGACTGCACTTATACACGAATGAAAGGCAAGAATCCTTCATGTATAAGTGTAATCTGAACACTTTGGAGTTTCAGTAGCGAGAGAGACGTAATCCGCTGACTCAGACCTCATCGAGAAAGTGTGAGGCTGTTTTCTGGGACAGAGTCACTGTACAGAGCTCAGGGACGTCTCTCTTACTTCTCCTGCTCTCTCAAGGGGACTGGTCCCCTCTTTCCTCATTAATTAAGCTGGTAAAATGGAGATCGGCCAGTTTGTATTTACTATCAGAAATCCATTTGAGTTAGTAGAAACAGAAAATGGTAACTTCTTGTACAATAGGAGCCTGATATCAGTAGGTGTGGATTATGCATCTAAATGTGTATGTTTAAATATAAGGGTAAATTTTTATTTTCTTGCTCTTGTTTATAGAAAAGCCAAAGAAAAATTCAGATTTTTTTAAGGACTACGTAACTTTCTTTAGTGGCTTGTTGCCTCCTTTTCGGCTAAAAACACGTCAATGTTGCGTCAATAATTACAACAACATTGAAGGCATTTGGCAGATGCCCAGAGCGACAATTATCCTTTATACAACTGAGCAAGTCAGGGTTAATTGCCTTGCTCAAGGGCTCAAAAGTGGAAGCTCGGCAGTGCTGAGATTTAAACCCATGACCTTCTGATCAGAAGAGCTACATTATACAGACACCTGATAACAAGATTGCTATGTCATTTATGAACATCCCACTACAAATTGTAGTCCCTGTTTGCTCTTATAATAACCTCTGCTCTTTAAAATAGGGATGTTTGATAATGTTGAGGTCAGACCTCTATAGGAGGCCACTTCAGATGTTCCTCTCCAGACAATGTACAGCAGTATTTTTATAGAGCCTGCTTTGTGCACAGGGGCATTGGGTCTCGTAGTTCAACTAAAGTTCTTATTTAATTCTAAAGACATCCGATACAACTGTGTGTCTCCAAGCAATTGTTTTAGGAAAAGGTACATATGGCTAAAAATGGCAGGTTTCCCAGTACGTTTAGCTAAAGTTTATCAATCATCAGAGCTGTACAAAAAAACGACTACACACACTCAATGAGCGTTGAAATCGGGCTTCTATGTGCCGCAAATGAATGTTTCCAATCCGTTTAATCGAATCGGCCAAGTGTCAGCCAATCGCCAATAACGTTAATGTCGATATCTAAAAAATAAAACCATTAGGAAGACGATCAGTGACGAATGGTGTGACGATGAGATATTGTTGGTTGCAATCTTGACTATTTCCAGCACCTGTACATTATTCCTCTTATACCACAGCAACCTTCCAAGATGAAAATCGTACTATTCTTTTTATTTATAGTTACGTTTTCATGTTATATGAGTTACAGCTACATACAGTGTTTCCCTGATCATGCAATCTGATACAGGTTTGGTATTTAGCAAACATCAGGAAAAACACCTGTGCCGGCTTTCTGTCGTCTCTGGTGATGCTCAATTTGGCCCGTGGCTCTGGAACAGATCCATGTTGGTGCACCGCTGGACAAACAGAGCGCTGGATTACAAGATGGTGAGTCACAATGACTTTTCCATCTAGCGTTAGTCAAAGTAACAGTTCATTCATGACAATAACGCAGACTTTAAAATTGTAGAACACGAACACTTCTGTTCAGGTTCAACTACAACTACACAAACATGTGATTTCAACACTGGCCTGCATGAAATCATGTTTCTTCCTTATCAATTGTATCTAATACAATCCCTCAGCTCAGTATCACACACTTCATCGGCTGAGGGAGGTGTGTTTAAGCCAGAAAAGCTGGAGAAACCAGGCCCGGAAAACCTGGAAAGCCTGTATACAGATTGTAATGGAAAAGAAATCATTCTATAACGGATCTTGTATTTTCATTATAACAACAAAAATACAAGACAAGCCAGTTTTTGTTTATAAGCTCCAAATTCGAGTGCAAGTACTAAAAACAATCAACAGGCGAAGCAAATCATACGCTCCGACAAACTCAGCAGGAAAACAAGACCGATAAAAAAACGAGTCATCAGTCGTGCTGACGTTTTGTTCAGAGAAAATGGCATTAGCCTGCTGTGCTGGCTTTATGCTGTATGAGTTCGGCTGTGTTTTTTCTCTCTAACAAAAAAGAATAGAGAATGCCGAATGCGACATGCGACATGCTCATCAATAGCTGATTTAATACCGCACTGACCGAAGAAGAAGGCTGATAAGAAAGTTGAAAGTTGATGATGCTCGGCTAGCAGCTGCCATTATACAGATAGCATAGTGCTACTCAACAGTCATATATTATTATACAGCAATTATACAGCATCCCTGAAGCAGAGACGGTTAAGGACCATGCCCAAGACCCCAACAGTCTCAGTGAGGCTTGAACCTACAACCTTCTGCTCAGTAACCAGAGCCTTAACCACTAAGCCACCACTTGTTCAGTCTAACCCTGGCTTTATCAGGAGAGCTATCTTGAGACAGTATAACAATCTGAACCTAATCTCCATTTATTGCGTATGTACTGTATTTTGTGTTATTCTAATACTGTTTTAAATACACACTTCCAGCAAAACGCTTGAAAAAAAAGCAATGAAGTTGTCTTCATGCTTCAAGTCAAAACTGAGACTCAAAAGATCAAACATACCATCTATAGTAATCACATTTACATCTATTACAGATGTAGTAAATACGCTACATAGACAAAAGTGTGTAGACACCTAACCATAAGATTCTTGCTTTTTTAACCTCCCCTTCCACATACATATATTTAGTACTGTGGCTGTTATTTGATCATGTAGTGCAATCTAATGACTCCCACGAGATTGCTGCTTTCACCGGTACAGATCACATACAAACCAGTAACATGCGGCAGAAGATATCATGGGTCATAGCGTTCCATGTTTTTGTCTTTCCGACATTGCAGGGATGCTCATAACTCTCTGTGACCATGTGAGGGTTTTTTTTTCTTGTACTGCTGTGTTTTAGTTCAGGCTGCAACAACTAATTAATAAAATTTGATGGTGAAGTTTATTGTGAACAAATGCTCTTATCTATTAGCCGGGCTGCTAATGTTATGGGTTAGCATAGCGCAAAGATAACAGAGACGTTTGCGAAATGGCGGAAGTACCACAGTGATGCACAAGCACATGAAAAGAAAACACACCGGTGTCACGGATGAAGACAAAACATCAGCACGGAAAGCAAAAACTGTATCATCCTCATCATGCGAAAATGGTTGCATTTAATAATGTGCTATTGTGTAAACTGTGTTTGCTAACTTCAAGACAAACGACACAAATTGTCAAAACAATGTATTATATTGTATATTGCATTATATTTTATCTTGAATTTTTCAAAAATGGTTGTCAACTTGCCATCTGCAGTTATCATTAAAAACAATACAAATGTTGATTTACACAAATTGCTTCACCCTCATACTCAAATGTGGTTGTTGTTTTTTTTGTTTTTTTTACAGAAAGAAACTCAACATGAGTGAATTTGTTCGAAGGAGAAATCCCCCGTGCGCTCCTCAACGAGCAGCACTATAAACTTTAAAATGTCAAAATTAAAGATGATTTTGGCATTTTTAAAGTACACTTATATACATTAATTCCATAGTTTAGGGTTTTAGATCGTTATAATAAGCAAAATGGCAAACTAAAATTGTTTATCCGATTAATCGATTATCAAAATAATCGTCTGTTGCAGCCCTGGTTTTAGTGTTGCTGCAGTTCAGTCTCTGACATTTAAAAAAAATAAATCAATGTTTGATGTATTTACATTTTTTTATTTACAAGTATTTTATTCTGAGTGACTTACAAACATCTCATTCATCAAACTGAGCAGTCCAGCGTTAAGTGTCAACAGTCCAGCAGTGGCAGCTTAGTGGAAGTGGGATTTGAACTCACAACCTTGTGATCAGAAGACCAACATCTCTGTATCCTACACTGTAATTTATAAAAGCATTGGGACTCTTGTATTTTCTAGCCGTATCTGGTTCTTCTCGAAACTGTTATCACAAATCTAAAGGCAAACAATTGTACAGGATCTTTGTATGTGGGAGCATAAAACTTTACTTTTACTTTAACCTGGAGACCCAAACCTGTTCCAATGCAAATGTACAAATCAAGTTCTATGAACATCTGCGTTGGGTTTTCATGAGCTCTGACCTCAACCCTATTGAACATATTTGGTATGAACTCTTGTCTAGAGTTCAGTGGAACATCTTCTGGGAAGAATGGAGGTCATTATAACAGTAAATGGAGACAAAATATGGAACGAGATGTTTAATAAGAAGCACATACCCATCTTATGGTCAGGTGTCCAGTATATACTACACTAATGTCTATATAGAGTGGTGTATACAGCACATTTTAATATGCATTAATGATCTCTTAAGCATATAGTATAATTTTACAGAAATTAAGCCTTTAACTTTTCACAGATGATCTAATAACCCTGAGGACTTGTTCACTATCCTTCAAGAAACAGACTTCAAATCTGTTCTGAAAGCAAAAATGGTCTCTATGCATTATTAAGTACTTGATCATGTATTTTTGATTATGTATTCTTTTCATTTGATCTCTCTATTCCCCACCACTCACACACACACACACACACACACACACACACACACACACACACACACACACACAAATACACCGCTGTATAACAACCTGTAACCAAACATCAAGAAATTAAACAAGAGCTCACGATTAACACGATTGGCAAAAGCCAGCTCTCAGTGTGTGAGCAGAATTGTGTGAAGACTCGCAACACTTTCACTGGACAAACTCGTTGTGTGCCAAGAGAATGTGTGACTGTGAGAGTGTGAGCGTGCCCTTGTGCGCGTGTGTGTTTGTGAACACTGATTGTAGTTACTAATCTGACACACAATAGGCAGCATGCAGGACACACACACAGATTAAAGGTCTGGGTCACTTTGCAAAACAAATCCACACTATCGTATCAGCACTTCTCTCTCTATCTCTCTCTTGTGATTTGCGATAGAACACCTGCACTGCACACTGATAATCTCTCTATTAGCATGTTCCTGCTCAAACCTTCTTCTCACATATAAGAGAGAACACTTTCACACACTTCGTTTTGGCGGCTGAATTTTCCTTCCCTGTAGATCCTAATTAACACAGTTAGTTTTGAGTCTATGGGCAAATTGCTGTAGTGTGAGAGCATGAAACTACTTTCTGATGTGCCGCTATAGGGAAATAATCGACGATGGGGTGATATTATGCGACCGGACACGATTCAGAATTACTGTTACCACCCAAAGTGTGATTATTGTGCAATAACGGCTAAGCATCATATTTATTCTCTCAATAATTACAACTTTAATTTATTAAAGAATGAAATGTTATACAGACTGTCAGTACACTTCTGCGACTAGCTCACTCTGTGTCCATCTCTCTCTCTCTCTAACACACACACACACACACACACACACACACACACACACACACACACAATGTGAGGTGTTAAATACCAGGCACAGGCTGAGGGTGAAGGTGAGAGAGCGCCCATCTGCTCAGTGCAAACCAAATTACACAAAATCTCTCTCCAACTCCACATTCACTTTGAACCCTGAGATATAGCCTACACACAGCTACACACAGCTACACACAGCTACACACTACAAAACTGCTGTATACTAATTTACACCACTGTGCACTGAAAGACACCACTATACACAGCTATACAAAGCTACACACCACTGTACACTAATACACAATGTTGTTCAATGATAAACACTGCCGTACACTAAAACACACTGCCGTACAATGCTGTTCAAAGCTACACACTTATATACACCAATATACTTTGCTGTACACTAATACACAATGTTGCACACTGATACACACTGTTGTACACTATACACACCACTGTACAATTATACTGCTATACACTAATACACTTTGCTGTACACTAATACACAATGTTGCACACTGATACACACTGTTGTACACTATACACACCACTGTACAATTATACTGCTATACACTAATACACTTTGCTGTACACTAATACACAATGTTGCACACTGATACACACTGCTGTACACTAATACACACCACTGTACACTGATACACTCTGCTGATACACTCTGCTGTAGACAAAGAAAATCGTGTATCAGTGTATGGCAGTGTGTATTAGCCGGTTATACAAAGCTACACACTTTGTGTATTAGCTGGCTATACAAAGCTACACAGTGCTGCACACAACTACACTCTGCTGTACACTCATACACACCACTGTACAATAAGAAAAACACTGCTATATACAGCTATACAAAGCTACACACTGCTGTACGATAAAACACACCGTTGCACCTCCTACAAACCACTGTGCACTGACACACACTGCTGTACACAGCTTTAAAAAGCTACACATCGTTATTCATTGCTACACACTAATGTACACTATACACGCAATTCAATACACACTACTATAAAGTGCTAAACTTCTACACACTGCTACTTACATCATGTGTGTGTGTGTGTGTGTGTGATAAATAACAAATGATGAAGTTATCAGAGCAGATACAAAGATTTCATGCAAATTAAATATTATTATGTCTAATCAGAGTCTGAAGACAATTCGGATTTAACCAAAGCCACAGTAAATTTGAGGCGAAGTCTATACGAGTTGCATAACTGCGTTACGTAATTTACTAACGGCCCCAACATGCACACACCTGAACCTACATGCAAATCAGGTGTCAAAAAGTCTAGCAAGAAATGTGCAGTCAGGCTAGCTCCATCTAGTTTGCTAGTTTGATTTAACACACTAGAATTATGCCTATAATTTACATTAGGTGTGTTACCATTTCATGTTTTGGCAACATTTGCATTAAAAGTTGTACTTTTTATCTGTTAAAAGACGTACACATTCCCTACTTTTATCTACTGTCAATTTAAGTTTGTATTATAATTGTAAAATAAAATAACACACAAGTTTCTGATACAGCCATTAAAAACGTGCCAAATTTAACTAGCTAGCAAAAACCTCCAACTTGAAATTTTGTTGCTAGCGCAGATGCTAGAAAAGCAAACACTTTTACACAGATGTTTCATGTTCTATTGTCTTTCAAAGTTAGAGTTTCTAATGTAAATGGCTCTTTTTTGATAAAATACATACAGTCTAAAACAATAGAACAGAAAGGTATTAGCTTTTAGTGCTAGCCACTAAACGTCAAGTTTAGCACTACAACTGCTAGCATTGCAAGCAAGTATTTTAACCTGTAACCTTGTCCTGGACAGTTTTTAACAAGGTTTCTTGGCACAAACCCTTTTTCTTATTTTAAACTGTATTTATCTGCGCATCTGACAATTTAACACATTTAGCAGATGTTCCTACTTTAGCAGCATCTTGACGCTAAACACAGCACCTTTTTTTTTTTACACACTGTTTTAATTCTTATTCACTCTCGCAAATCATTATTCTCTTAGACAAAGACATGATGCCTTTTCTGCTATTGCAACTGCATTTTCAACATTGTTTAATGGTCCGATCTGTTCTCTGAGTCCAGTGTGTCACAGTTTTAGTCGTTATATAAAAGCTCAGCAGTGTCGGATCTCGATGCCATGCTGCGACCCAGCACTGAAAAGGGACATATGTCAGATACAGAAGCTATTTTCGGACTGGCCAAGTTCCCTGAGGCTCTGCTGGACTTCTCAGTGGGTCAAACAAATACCTTTTCATGAGGTTGATCTTTATTTATTTGTTGAGGGTTTACCAAAGAGTCCAGGATCCATCATGTACAGGATCCTGACTGACAAGACAAAGTACAGCAGTCTTCAGAAACTATGCATTATTCAAGAACTTCTTTAACTTATGGTCTCAAGAAGGCTTTAAAAGTGTGGATCAAGATTATAAAGGCAGTTAGAGCACTATGGTGTGCCTCATAGGCTCACTTGCATTTTTTTATTAACGTATTTTATTATAAATCAACATTTGTGAACATGAACAGTTTACATTTTTTAAACAATTTTGAATAAAATGCCTGCTTGGTTAAATAATATCTAAAATTATATTGTATGATATTTTATGCAAAATTAATCAAATTAAATTAATTCAATAAACTTTTTAATTATATTGAATAAATTGAGTAATCAGTTAAATTGACACAAATTAAATTGATTAAATAAAATTAAATAAATGGTATGGTATGGTATGGATTCTTTATCGTTTATACCCCTGGCATTGTTGTCTGGGTCTTCAAATTTAATAATAATAATAATAATAATAATAATAATAATAATAATAATAATAATATAAAAATGCCCTCAGTGCAAAGCGGAGACTAAATCAAAGTTGCGGTCCGTCACTTAATACATTCCTGATGGAACTCAGCTTTTAACTATGTTCGCACGTAAAAAGGATTGCATTCGGGAAACACGTGTGTGCCAAACCAAAAGCCCTGAACTAATTTCAATACGAATACATGTATCATTTTATATATATATATATATATATATATATATATATATATATATATATATATATATATATATATATATATATATATTTTTTTTTTTTTTTTACACCTATAAATGATATAAATGTATATACACTATATTTCCAAAAGTATTTGGTATATAAATCAAATGAAATTTCCCTAAAGCACCAGATTCTGAGGGAAATGCATGAGTAAGATAAAAGTACGACTTTATTTATTCAAGTGTATGCTAAGAGACGACTCAGCACTGCACGCGAAGCAAGGCAGAAAGTCATTTAAAAGCTATTTCATTTATATCTGACTGCATCTGAGCTGCCGCTGCTTTGAGCACCAATCCGCTCTATCGAGTCCGTGTGAACGTGAAACAGACCGCCACTGTCCATGACCTTTTCCTTAATGCTGCCACTTTGCTTCACATTATCAGCTTATGCACCGTGTCCACGTGCAGTATCCTCTGCAGTAGCTATCTGGGTGGAATGCATCGGTTTTTCCACAAGCACGTGGTAAACCACGTCACAACAACCCCCTTGACCCTTTTTTTAATGAATCCAAATGGAATGATGATTCGTAAACTAATATTTATTTCATTACACATTTAGCGCAAGTGTAGTAGAAGTGTAGAGGCAGAAAGAAGCTGAATAAACACAGAAAGCATGGATATACCCCAGCTGAGAAAATATCATCCTAATGTAAATTAGATATCATAGGTGTGAGCTCTAAAATCCAAATCTTGGTAACATGACCAGCAGTTCTCAGCTGCTATAACAATGGTGAAAAACTTGTCTTTAGATTTTGTCATGACAAGAAAAAAATAACTTGGATTGATATGCTACATGGTTATAGTTACACCCTCTACACACTTACACTGCTGAGCCAGCATCAGTAGCTATTCGGCACAGAACCCTCCAATTTTTTCAGCCATGCATTTTCATTAAGTACTTTTTCCTGCTCAGGATTGCTCCAGATCCAGAGCCTATCCAGGGAACAGTTTGTTCAAACCAGAAATACATCATGGAAGAGACGCCAGTTCATTGCAGGGCAACATGCACACACATTTACGCACTTATTCACACCTGGGTCAATTCAGAATAGCCAGTCCATTCATTTATCTGATTCAGGAGGTAGCGGAGAACCTGGAGAAAATCCACATGGACACAAGGAGAAAATGTAATCCTCCACACAGACAGTAACAATAGCTCAGGGTTGTACCAAAGATCCTGCTGTCAGGTGCACCACCACTAAACACATTTAAATAGTGTTAAAAGATGCATTACATAAGTGAAGTTTGAAGCTCCAGAATTGACGTTTGGCCTCATAAAAAGTAAAAAAACTTACTGACACTAATAGTCAAGTTTTCCGAACAAGTTTATTCAGAGACAGAGACTCAGAGCACCCATGTTCGAGATATCTCAGACAATGACAATAGACGATTGTGAGTGTGTTATTGCTAACCATTTATGCAACGATTACAGACAGACAGCTAATAAATCCCTAGATTACTAATGATTTCCTGGTGAACTTCTCTTTTTTTTCCCCCTCTCTATCTGCGATCGTGAGTTCTATTCCTGAAAAATTAGAATACAGCCAATAAATAAATTACAAAAAAAATATCCTGGTGTGTTTGTACCAAATATCGGCCTTGGGACCAATCAAATTGTTGAACTTAAGTCTTGCATTATCAGGTAGTGAATACTCCAAGCCACGCCCCTCACTTTCAAATACAATGTAACATGCAAGACGAAATTCTGACTGTAGCATCCGGGGACTTTGAGGCTACTAATTGATAATTGGCACCGATTTTGCAGTGGTGTTTTTTATGGACGTGATTTGGGACGCACCCGAAGATTGAAACACCTCTGAGCAGGTTGAAAAGCCTCCGATGGCCTTGCAAGGTGTGTGAGATGTGGATCAGAAGTCTACAAGAAGGTTCAATGGGGGGATTATAATAATGACATAAAAACAAGCAGTGTATTTTGTACGTACCCCATTTTGTCAGAGCTGGAAGGTGTAGTTTTGTCGGCTGTCTGTGTTCTGCGCGCCTTTCACTCCGACATGCACCGTCAAACTCCTTTTTTTTTTATTATTATTATTATAATTATTATAGTATCTTCACCACTGATCCGTACAGACGTGTGCGGTCATGATGGCGAGGCAAAGCAATGTGCATTCTCACAGCACACTGCCAACACACACACACGCGCGCGCGCGCACACGCACGCACGCACGCACTCTGTCGCTCTTAACAAAAAAAAAACCCCTTATAATAATAATTATTATAATAAGAATAAAAATACGATCCCCAGCATTAAAAAGGCCAGACCTCAGTCCCTGTGCGACGCTGCCTTCACTCCTCCTTATCTCCAAACGCCAGGCAGAAAATGCCCAGTGTTTCACATCTACACTGCAATTACATCCAATCAATTCCGACCATGGAAATAAAATAGAACTCAGATGCATTTATTTACACTATTTTTTTTTTTTTTTAATAATTGCCCCGTATTTGCCCCGTTGCCTGGTTACAGCTCTCCGGTGGAAAAAAAAAATCCCCACAAACCGGACATATTAGTGATCCGCTTTTGGCTGAGTCGATTCCTTTGGAAACGAATTTGAATCCGTTTGAATGAATAGTTTAACTCATTCGATTCAGTGAATCAAATTTTAAGATTATGATGTTTGACACACCAAAGTGCAAAGATTATGAAGTGTTCAAATTAATAAATCAACAAACAACTTTTACGGGGTTTTTTGTTTGTTTTTGTTTGTTTTAAGAAAGATTTCTCTTTTGACTGTGCAATAGAAATAAAATAAAATAAAAACATTTAAATATTATTTTTCATAACCATAAATTTTTTAAGCCATGAACAAATACAAGAGGTCTTTATTACAGTCCTGAGTGCATGTTTGTTTTTATCATGTCAAATACACACCTCTTACACTAACTCGTTCCACGTTTCAGACATGCTAACTCCATTTATTACGAAGAAACAAACATGTCCCACAATTAATTTAATTAAGCATGCTAATTCGAGTTTAACCAACTGTTTTTTTTACTCAAATTCAAGCTATTATTCAGTTTTATCTACTAAACCCTAAGCAGATCTCATTTTCACAAATTTTTCTCTTAGTTTTGCATCGAATTTCAACGCAACAATTGAAATGACTTAATTATGATACATTTGTTATTATAACATATCATATTGGAATGTAACATGCCATATTGTATCAGATCGTATCAACATAAATTTCATATCACATTATAACAGTTTCCACATGATCGTCAAATCGAATATTGAATTATTGAATATTATTGAAGTTCAAGTAGATTCAAGTAGATTCAGTGGTAAAGTCAAATATCAAATCATAACGTATTATAACGTATCATAACCCTATGCAACTATAAACACTGGGAAAAATGTCAAATATAACATTTTCTGCAGTCTAAGCACATTGAGATCCTCAGTCACATCACACAGGTTCACAATCACAGGTAATTAATCTGCATATATTTATCTGATATATTAAAAAAATTTATGTAAAAATATAAATGTTAAAACACTAGTAGCATCCAACACATCTCTAAACATGCAGAATATGCCTGGATGCGTATTGAAGATGCTGTAAAATGACCATGTAGTGTCACATGTCTATGTTGTTTTGCAAGCTCCATATCTGACCCCCGGCTCGCTCCCGTATGAAAGTAAAAACCTCCTGCTCACTCAGCAGTTTTTTTTGTTGTGACCTGTCATGGTGTCTGGTTTCATTCAAACGGCATGTGAATCGTTTTTAGAACATGTAGCAAAAATAATTGATTTTCCCATTGGGATCATCTGAAAAGTTTTGTTGGGAATAATTTGATTAAAAAGGAAAAAATATTTTTAGAATAAATGAGCATCAAAATGCATAATTGGTTGGTGGTTTAAACATACACATCTGGCTAAAAAAACTAGCTGAAATGCTATTGGACATTATGAGGGAGGAGTTTTTTTTATCTTAAAATCTTTAGCTGCTAAACCAAAAGACATCATATAGACAAACGTATTTGGACACCGGACTTATCTGATTCTTCCCCAAACTGTTCCCAAAAAGATAAAAGCACACAATTGCATAGGATGTCTCTGGATGTAATAAGAATTAGGACAGAAAGAGACCCGTCATGTACACATCCGTTTATGCATATTCCAGCTTGTTAGGAGCTTGGGGTCAGCCATGATATAGCCCCCGTGAAGACAAGTGTTTTAAGGACCTTGTTCAAGTTTAGTGTTTAAACCAGCAACCTTCTTATCAGTAACTCAGTGACTTTTAACTTTTGAGTCACCACTTTTCCTTCATTTCTCCCTGTTCCATCATGATCATTTCCTTTGTGCACAAAGCCAGCTCTATGAAGAAATGGTTAACATGGGTTGGAGTGGCCTTCTATAAAGCTCTGACCTCCAGAACGTATTTTAGGGCCCTACCCTTTAGATGAGTTTCTTTCTTTTAAATCTTTATGAAAAATTGAAATAATTATATGATTAGAGAAATTGTATTTATTCCTATTATACCACCGGACGCTTAATAAATTGTTAATACAAATTTAAACAACATAATTCAATGGCTTTTAAGAAAACGTATACACACCACAATTACAAATAAATAAATAAATCCAAAGTGGTGATTTGGTGCCCCCTAGCGTCACAAAGGCGCCTCCTATGATTGGAATATTCTGCAAAACCCATAAAGGCTCATTTATCCTTCCATTACTTCCTTTTCTTTTTGCATTATTTTTTTTCAATCTGCAGGCATGTTTTCACATTTCAATTCACCCTATTAACATCAACATATCATCTACAAACATTTATCTTTACAAATATAAAAATAAAAATCACACCTTGTGGCCTTCTGCACAGCCCTGTTTACAAGATAATTATGTTTCTAAATATTAAGTACTTCAATAACTAGAAAAAATACAATTTTTTCACCTTTACAGACGTTACAGAAAGAGACTATCAGTCTTCTTCTTTCGGCATCTCCCATTAGAGGTCTCCACAGCGGATCATCCGTCTCCATACCCCCCCTGTCCTCTACATCTGCCTCTTTCAACCAAACTACAAGTCTTCCCTCACCACATCCATAAACCTCCTCCTTGGTCTTCCTCTTTTCCTCCTTTCTGCTGGCTCCATCCTTAGCATTCTCCTACTGATATACCCCATGTCCCTCCTCTGCACATGTCCAAACCATCTTAATCTCACCTCCCTCAACTTGTCTCCAAAACGTCCTACATGCGCTGTCCCTCTAATAAACTAATTTCTAATCCTATCCATCCTCATCACTCCCGATAAAAATCTCAACACTAAGGGGAAAACTAGGGGGGAAATGTGGCAGCATTGATAACTACTTTTAATTGATCAATTACCCAAGCCATTTTTGGAAATCAATTAAAAAACATCTGGTTACAAAATTACCAAACAAAATTTATATTATATATAAATATATATGATGTGTGTGTGTGTGTTTGTAATCTATCTGTATATACATTGTGTATTATTTTTGTACCGTTGTTCATTTTATTAGAGTATTATTATGAAATAAAGAAAGCCTGCGATGGGCGTTAAACTATTTCACATTTTTGCAAACACGATTGTATTGAAATAAAGCTGAGGGGCTCATTTCTCCTAAAAATGATGCATCCTATATTTTAACCGTGTATATAATCCAGGGAATAGACACACACACACACACACACACACACACACACACACACACACAGCTTTTGCTGTGTCCTGGTTTCTGGCTCTTCTTCTATTACACATCCACATAACTCAGACGACAGGCGTTAACAGGTGACACCATGAACCTCAAGCTCGACCCGGGCCTCCTGGTTAACAGTTTAGTGTCTAATAGCAGGGTTCTACAGATCTACCACAGATGCTGTATTGTTTTTTCTTTTCAAGATTTTTAAAATATTCTAGAACTTCTTAGCTTTATCATCAAGAACTTTTAATTAAGAAAATAAATTATTATTATCAATCCTTGTTTTTAACGCTATTCATTATTATACACCATCATCAGTGGTTCCTTTCAGTCAAAATACAGTAAATATATTTTCCCATTTAATTATTGTGTTAATTAGAGAAACACACATTAATTACTGTATAACTGTAACCTTTTATTTTCTGCCTTATTTTTTATAAAAATCATACCAATTTTATGGTCAGGTGTCCAACACTTTTGTCCATAGTGCACATTAGACAACCGAATAATAACAACAAAAGTTAAGATTATTTCTAATGCACTGAGTCGTGTTGAATATTTTAGTTTCTATGAAGTAATAAATCGAATATTTTGATTACATTAAAAATAATTGCCTTGTATTTAGTCTTTGCTTAACGCAGCAGCTTTGGGTCGTGCCTTGGAAACCCTTTGTTAGGTCTTACTGAGATTTCACTTCTAGAATGCTTTCGCACTTATTAATAAGTTATAATTATTTTAAAAATAATAATAATAATTGTTATGTGTGAGTTATACATGTTAAAATATTATTGGGATTTTTTTATTATTATTTTTAATAACTACATTTTTGTAAATCAATAAAAAAAATGTCATTTATAGATTATATATTTATAATCAGCTTCTGCACATTTTCACTGCCCAGAGTTTTTATATATATATATTATAATAATTTAATGTCCCACTGATGTGTCCACGATAAAGTATGAGCGAGAAACATTTTACAGATGGCTCTGGTGGTGAGCCGAGAACATGTGGGCTATTTCGAGATAATGCTGAGCAAGACAGAGACATCTCCCAACTGGCAAAGACATAACCATTGACCTACATGAACTTGTAGGTCTCCAAAGGGCTCCTGAAGTTACAGAGGAAAGGAAAAATTTACCCCTCAAAAAAAACAAACAAAATGGATTTGATGGAGAAAACGACCTGGATAACGAGATGACTGTGTTACAGGGAGCAGCGACGGAGGAAGAGGAAGGGGCTCAAAGTGCAAACGACGAAGAGGAGTATTTGAGTAACAGGTGATTGTGTTGATTTGCACGCACTAAAATCTGTACAAATTAAATTTCTTGCAATTTCTTTCTAAACGATATAAATAATATGCAATGTAAATACAATACTACATACTTTATTGGATTATTAAACAATTTTCTATCAAAACTCATTATAAAATGTGCTTAGTACCAAATGAGTATCTATTTGAGTTTTTTTTGTACTTGTTTTATTCATACATTACACTATAATAATACTGAAGGACTGCCATGTTGAAAAACTCCATTTATTGACTAAATGACTGCGATATAACCATTAAACCATTTGCAGATATGAAGATTTATTTATGAATATAATTTGCATCACTTTACCTGAAAGCATTTGTTACTTCATTGTTTTTATTTGGCATTTGATTTCTGGAAATCGATTGATTTGTTTTAGCCTGAGAGCAATAGTCCAGGAGGAAATAGTGAAGCCCAAACTTCAGTGCCTGATGATGGATCCGGCATTCTCAATGGTAGCGTTACAGAGCGAGGACAGCGGGATCCTCTGGGAAACTGCGTCTAGCCGCTGCTCTACACCCTGGGCTTCGGAAATCAGTTCTCCTCCCCCAGATCTCTACAACAGCCTTGTTCCAAGAAGTCCAACTAGTCAAGGATCAGAAACGGCAGGTCAAATCTTCTTTATAATGGACGAGGAACATATGATCAGGAGGAAGAAAAGGAAGCGGAATAAGGCACCTGAGAAGCTACCAGTGATAAGGGATGAAGTGCTAAGAGAACCTGACAGGCCGGCCATGGTGGAGGTCTCAGTCCCCAACATGGTGGTCGAGAAAGAAAAAGAGGATGAAAGGACAGATTCTAAAGAAGCGAGAAATCAACGTTTGTTTCGTTTAGTCTCTGAAGGATCCGAGATTTTGAATATTGTTGTGCCCCCTAAGGTGACCACAGTGGATGAGGAGGAGACCAAAGAGCTGGTAGATAACTTGTCTTACCTTGAAGCCACACCTGTCATAAAAGCCAGTGAGATGCCTGAAGATGACGAGACATCTGAGAAGATGGACAATCTGAAAGCTACCATTCAGGTAGTACCAAAGCCATTAGTTTTGCCCTCTCCGATCAAGCCAGCACCAAAACAAGGTACATGTGAGGACTACTTTGAGAAATACACACTCTTGGACCACCAGACACCAACAGGAGTTCCTGTAGTAGATGCTAACCAAGTGCTTGAGACGACCGATGAGCAAAAAGAACTCGAATTTATTGCTATTAAAGGAAAACCAGCGGCAGAAGTTTCAGAAGATTCTGTACCTATTAGTGAAGTGGAGACCACCAGCGAACACGTGGATGAGGTATTTTATGGAGGTGGACGAGACCCAGATTTCCTAAATACAACAAAAGGGGACAAAGAAGATGATCAAACAAAATCACCCTTAAAGAAAAGTGGGTGTGCCCTGTTCGGTAGCCAGGAATCAATCCTTACTCCAATCTATCTTCCTGAAGGACCCCAGAAAATTATCGATCTTGTCCTGTTGGAGGAGCCGAAGGCCATGGCGTTTATGTACACAGATTTGTATGCGGACGCCTTAGGAACCAGGATGAAACAAGACGATACGGAGAGCACGACTTCAGAAAAGTCCTTCCACAGCCAGCAGTCGGACTTTGAAGACAGAGGCTACTTGGAGAAATTTGTGCTTAAAGATGAAACCCCAGTGATTCAGCAGGATCCATTACAGGATGAGTGTCAAGAGGATGGAGTTAGGATGTGGTCACAGGCTGCATTTGGCTTAAAACATAAAGACAAGGCTGACACAGGGACACTGGAGGACGTGGATGAAATCACTGATTTCTTTAGAAGCAGTGCTAGCTCTTCTCCATGCGAACCTATGCAGATATGTCAGAAACCAGAAGAACCAAGGACAAAGACTAAGACCAGACGTGTGGTTTTTCAGGATGAAGGACCGGAAAGGGGAACTGAAGAGGACATAGATATTGCAAAAGCGTTTTTACCACTTGACATTGGCTGGGATCCACATGAGGCAAACATGAAAGCTACAGACTACAAATCAGTCATTAGTGAATACGCTGCTAAAACTTGTTTCACCACACCAAGTAAGTCGGAAAAAACGAAGATTTCCTCCAAAGCTAAGCCTCCAAAACATGCTTTTATCTCCATCGATGTTCCTCAGACAGTGAAACCCATAACACCTCATTATAGACCCTTTCTGGAGCTGACTCCATTACTTCCAGTACAGATGCCTGAAGAAGATGGAAAGAAAGAGAACAAACCGACAGCAAGAGAAGGAAGTGATGAAGCTCGTTCATCCACAGACAAAGAGACCACAGTAGATGCCCAGGACTATGATCAAATCACCCAGCAGGAGGTAAAAGAATCTGTCCCCATGCCCCAGGAGAGCTGATTCACTAGGCAGGAAGATACTCACATCACCGGCTTTACTACAGCAGGATGTACTGTATGATCATGAAACAGAAAATGAGACTGTTAATATTTTAGTGTCATAAATTTAAAAATGAATGCTAGAAGTTATAAGATCTGTATATGTTCAAGAGGACACTGCCTATGAAGAATAAAAAGTCTCTTCTTTATTTAACTTGTAAATATTTCAATAACATTTTGATTTACATGTGCTGTGCAAATCTTTTATACAAGATCTGCAAAATATAACAGAGAATATTATTACAAATATCTTGTATTTCAGCTTTTTTTTTTTTGCTGATGTGCAACAACAACCAAATGCATTTATATTAATATCAAAAATAGTAATTAAACAGGTGACTTTGAAAATGTGCAAACAGCATTATTATATACAATAAAATGAAATAATAATAATAATAATAATAATAATAATAATAATAATAAATAATTAGTATGATCATCATAAATTATAATAATTATCTTTATTTGACATTTTATCAAGGTAATGTCATCTCCTTATTTACCAAAATAAATAAATAAATAATTTTACATTTAATCAAGGTAAATATAAATAAATAAAAAAGTAATACATCATATCTAACATGTACATTATCTACATCTTTAGAATTAAATGTGCATTATTATTATTATTAACATTACATTATATTATTATTTTTTACATTAAATCACTATGATGCTTCGTTTTTGCTTGTTTTTTTTTTTTATTTTTTTTAATGCAAATTCTCTAAAATAAATACTAAACGCGACCATAATTTGCCTGAGATTTACAGTCACATGGACGCCTACGAATCGCTCGTCGCGTGTTTTACGCAGAAATTGTGCGACGCCCTCAAAAGCACGTGTTCCAAACAATCCTTATTTACGTTCCCTTCATAGGTAGACTCCGAAGGGAGCAAAGCGTAGTCATTATCGTATAAAAACACAACTCGCTTGTACTCCCATGTGGGCCTGCTTCCCTGTACCTTTTTAAAGAATTGAGAAAATGTGCCGTGGTTTGTAGACCAAAACTGTTGGACGGCTGTTGGTTTTGTGCACTTAGTGCGTAGTGCTCTTAGATAGAAAACGGAGGCTATTTGGGATACGGTCAAAATGGTACAGGCCTCAGGGGATAGTGCGCATGCTCAGTGGAGGTGGAGGGGTCATGTGGTTGATTTGTAACCAATCAGGCGCGCCAGTCTTCTTATTTTATTTCGCGCGTTCCAGAGTGGCTCGTGCGCCCGGCCGAGAACATTTCACGAAAAAAAAAGGGGGGTGTTATAATACAAAAATAAATAAACAAAGGAAATAAAAGTAAAAGAATCAGAAACTTCGGGTTTGTTACGGTTGTTTAGGGTTTTCTTGTACGCGATATGGCTCATAAACAGATTTACTACTCCGATAAATACAACGACGACCTCTATGAGTACAGGTAACGTGAGAAATTGAGGTAACGGAAGTGGAAGAATCCGTGATTAGCATCGAAAACCCGTTATTAGTTGTGTGTTATCAGTCACAAGGGAAACCATTTTAGCATTAAATAAAATTTTTACTAAATAACTAAGCTGTTTTTTTTACTTAATTATTTATCAAACTTTTTCTCCACTCAGGCCGGGGGTAAGCTGATAATTTATTTCCCCGGAAGTGAGGAAAGAAATCCTGTCAGATTTAGGACTCAAGTGTTCTTCACTAAAACCAGTTTATTTCCTATAAAGTTTTATCAAGTAAATGTTTGTGGACAGTTTATACCCCTGAATTAATCAAAATGCTTGAAAGATTGACTTGCACAAATCTGAGTGATTTGACTAAAAATATCGTATCGCGGTACGATACAAAAGAAGTCGATACGTATCGGGATGTTACCGGTTTGGCAGGTAGTGTTTAAAGTTTGTGTTTTTCTATAGGTTGACTGTTTGATTGGTCAGATAAAGAGAGTGTTTGTTGTTTAAGCAAAGTATTCGAGAAGTTTGAAGATGGAGATGAGTCAAATAGGGCCAAATGTGAGAATTCTTTCCATGATTGAAGTCCAGAGTGAATATTTGGACTGACACTGAAATATTTAGGCCAAAAATAGCATTAAAAAGAGAACAAATGTTTTGAATCATGGCATTTGAATATATCTGCTCTAAAAGCTTTTTTGTTGTGTGTCTTTGTCAGGCATGTGGTTTTGCCCCGAGAGCTCGCCAAGCAAGTCCCCAAGTCCCACCTGATGTCTGAGGATGAATGGAGGAGGCTCGGCGTCCAGCAGTCTCTTGGATGGGTTCATTACATGATTCATGAACCCGGTCAGTATCACTGTTCACTTTTATCCAATCAAATCACTGTCTATACACTATATGCCCAAAAGTATTAAGACATCTGATGTTTCCATCATATGTGGTTCTTCGCCAAACTGTTCCCCAAAGTTCCCCAAAAGCATGACAATGCCCCTGTGCACAAAGCCAGCTCCGTGAAGATCTCCTCCTTTAGAGCTCTGACCCTATTAAATGTAATGAATGTGGAAAACAGGGGAAAAATAGGAACTAAATGTGGAATGAGATGTGCAACAAGAAGCACAATGGTCTAATCTTATGGTTAGGTGTCCACATACTTTTGTCCATATAGTGTATTTTGTACTTGATGAGAAATCTACACCCCCCCTTCCTGTACTTCCAGAACCCCACATCCTGTTGTTTAGAAGGCCTCTTCCAAAGCAGCAATGACCCCGAGAGTTTCTCTGGAGCCTTCCTGCGGATTATTCTGGTATTCAGTGAATACTCGCCACCTTTCAGATTACGACCTCCTGTGCAGTAAGCTGGATTTTTCTCAGCATCTACGCTCAGTCAGTGAAATATGACATTGCAACATGAAATGGGGTTTAAAAATGATTCTGCCTAAAAAAACGATTAAAAGTTTTCCCTGGTGCGGCTTTAACATCCGTATCGTGGACGTCGCAGTTTTGTGGTGGATAATTTTTCTTTCTTCCATTTTTTTTTTTTTTTTTTCTTTTTACTTAATGGCTTGTATTTCTAACAGAGTTGTCTGAAATGCACAGTCACCAGGTTGGGAATAATACTGTAAGGAAGGCAATCACTGAAAGTCTTTTCATCACTGATTTGACTTGTGATGGTGAAGATGTTGATTTGATTACGAAGCACTGTAACACGGAGAGCCTGGATGTTTAGGATAAAAACCACAATTATTTTTTTTTGATGAATATTATTTCTGGGGAAAATATTAGGTCCCACATAAATGCTGTAAGGCTGTAGGGATTAAACCGTAAAGACTGAGGCTCACGTACATAAAAAAACAAAAAGGTTTGAACAAGGTTTCGCTGTCCACGTGCCTTTTCTTGTGCAAAATGTTGACTTTCAGAAATGGAAAATTACCACGTTTTATGTCTGATCAAGTGAAAAATGACCATTGTAAAGCCAGCATGTCTTGTACAATCTAATAAACATAAAGATTTTTCATATTGAATGTATTACGTTGGAAAACATTTCTTGTGGTTAAGTGTTATTCCGTGTCACAACAGAAGATGGCGCTGTTGTGACATATTTACAGTGCTGTGTCTGGGTTATGGGTGGAGGTCCCTGTTACAGCCTGACTTCAAACGAATAATTGTTTTATTTATTTATTTTTAAACCAGCTTCAATTTAGAATTATCAACAAGGTCTTGGAAAAAATCCAGTTCATATTTTTTTCTGATCTGTTGAATCCTCCTGGTTTTGCTGAGCCTTTGGTGTCGACTGGAGCTTCAGATTTCTTTTCTTGGCAGAAAAATGTCAAACTCTGCTGTCTTCTTTCTGTTGTATATCATCCACTTTGAAGTTTATGCATATCGAGATGGTGTTCTGGTTATCTGAGAAAGCAAAAGCATTTCAGATCTTTCCTCAAGAACATGTTTTCATAAGCAGAATTCTTGGTGGTGTTTGTTTTTTTTGTACCAGTCTGGGTACTTTTAAAGCTTTTTGTGTGTGAAATTCCCAGGAGATCAACAGTTCATAGACTTTTGAAGGCCATGAGTGGTATCTCAAATTCCCCCCCCAAAAAACTTGGAAAAAACAGAATTAACAACTTTCCCTGCAGATCCAGAGTTCCCAGAAATACCTAAAATCCCTACAAATTTAATTTGTCACAAGAACCCAGAATTCCCAAATATCTTTGGAAGTATGGGGCATTTTTGTGTTGGTATCTTCTGTTCAAGTCATTTGTGGTATTATACTGTGTGTGTTTGTGTGTGTGTGTGTGTTTGGATGAAAGGTAAATAATTAAACCCATTCAGTATAATATGTAAATTGGGTTTTGTTGCAAAGTAGCAAAATGTTAAAAGCCAACAGTGTAATTTGTACCATCTGTGTAGACTGGGTTTGGGGTGTGTGTGTGTGTGTGGGGTTAGAATACGCAAAGTCAGCTTTATTTAAAAAAGATGTAATAGAAAATGCCAAATCTGATTTGGACAAACATAAAACACACTGATTTGGGAAAAAAAAAATACAGATAAAATGAACCTTTTTTAATGTCCAGTTTATTAAAAAGACGATCATAACACACATTTCTGTATGAACCCCTCTCACATATGCAGTTTTAAAGCCTGAGCTTTATCAATCCTAGATTAACTTATTGTCCTTAACATTTTTATTCCTATTATTCTATTAGTGGAAAAGAAAGTAAGGCTTTTAAATTGTCACCTGTACATTACAGCATATTGAAACTTTTTCTTCACATATCTAAGCTTGTTAGAAGTCTGGGGTCAGAAATAATGCAGTGCAGTCCAAGTTTGTTATAGTGCCCAATAGGGGCAGGTTGGCAGTTTTGGGGCTTGGACCACAGACCTTTCAAACAGTAACCCAGAGACTCAACGATCGAGCTACCACTTTGTCTTAAAAAAAAAAAAGCTTTAAACACACCTTTTAATCCTGACTGCAGTGTAGGGGCAGAGAGGTGTCTACTTTCATAGGCTTATATGGAGGATTTTGAGTGTATATTAAAGACTTTAAATTGATAAGATGATTAGTACCAAAAAAAAAAAAAAAAAAAAAGATTAAAGCAGGATTGTTCTAAATGTATAATTTTGCAATAGTGCAAAAAAAGCAAAAAAAAAAAAAAATGGAGAAAAGTGTAAATTCCTGAATCATTCCACATCTAGTCCTCATTTGCTCCACTCTTCTGGGAAGATGTTCCACTAGTGTATGCGTTTGAAGGGGTTTATAGCTCTAAAGCAGGCTCCTTAAGCTTTTCTACTTAATCCCCTGAAAAGCATATCATCATGGAGCTGACTGTGCACTTTCCCTTGCAGACAGCAGGGGGCTCTAAAAACATCATATTGCTCCTTTAACCAAACCTTAAAGAAATTAAGAAAAATATTAAATAAATATTAAACATCACTGTAACTCTCAATCCTTAAAAAAATGGATAACACACACATTCTCTCAGATGCCCTTGTGCTCTACTTGCACACAAATGAGTATAAGGCAGCGTTTCGACCCAATCTGATCTCTGCATCGTGGTTTAAAACCATGAGATTTTCCTCTGTCATTTCAAATGTCTGGTTTTCTGGAAACATCACATTCCCAAAATGCAGACTGGAGACTCTTTTTCTTTTTAATCCTCCCTGGGCACGTTCTCCAGCGAGAGAAAGAAAAAAAAGAGTAAGAGAGAGAGAAAGAGGAGATGTGCTGGATGTGTCCTGGCTGAGTGGAGATCACATACTCAGACTCAAGACCACATGGAAACTCATCCGGAGATAACGCAGCTCCATCAGAGTACACCCTGTCCATCGCAGCTTTCCTGTTCAGGACACACACACACATTGTGATTTTTTTCAGGATCTTCTATTATTCCACTTTTCCCCCTGTCCTCTCCCTTTTAGAAAGAACTAAGAAAGTCCTTTCCATCTGTTTATCCCACAACGACTGTTACAGTTAGACATTACCGCCTGCTTGACACGAGCTCTGCTGATGAATTATTTACTGTGTTACACTCTGCTGACAGCCGGTTAGGATAGCATGCGAACCCTAAAGCCACTGCTGACTTTTCTTCCCTTTTTTCCTGATGATGTAAACAGAAAGATCACACCACCACAACCACAGGGACTCATGACACACACGCAGGAAAGCAGTGCACGTAGCACGAGGAGGACATTACAATGGTTAGGATGAACAGATTGCACATTCCTTACTGCAGTTGGTTACAATCAGTGAGCATTGTATTAAAAGAAACAGCTACTAAATACATACAGCCGTTAGATTTTTATACAAATATCATATGTCTGGGTTAAAAAGTCCAGTCCAGCCAGTCAGGAGTTTTATCTGGAGGTGCTGGAGCTGTGTGCACACACCTACCCAAATTTTCTTCCAGTTCTCAAACTGCTGCTCGTGCTCTGCGAGGGCGGATCTCCACTGGTTCAGCTCTTCAGACACGCCGGTCGCTTCATCTGAAGAAAGTAACAGCATAGGTTCACAAAAGGTCTGGGGGAAAACATTAACGCTGTTGTGCCTTTCATACCTGAAAAGACCCAAAATACATTTTATTTCTGCCAAAATCATGTTAAAATGTCAAAGTGGTTGCAGGTTACACAGAGGTTCTGCAGGACCAGGTTGATAGAGGAACAAAGAGAGGAACCTAGGAGCTCAGAGATCTTGTTCAGTTTGACAGAATACAGTATCGGACATTTATCTTCAGATCATCTTTTTGCTCATTTATTTATCAATACTGTATATAATAATAAATATAACGTTAAGTATAATAGAGAATATAATACCAAGTATGATAAAGTATAAATGTGTAAACTATTTTTGTATTAAGTATAATAGAATTTCAACAAGTATTAAATAATAGAAAAGAAAATTATTAGTCATATGTTGTAATTTGTATTTGTGTGTGTGTGTGTGTGTGTGTGTGTGTGTGTGTGTGTGTGTGTGTGTATATATATATATATATATATATATATATATATATAAAATGAGTAATATCGAATCTGATATTAAAGCTATAATATTAAAACAATGAGTCTATATGAGTCTGATAGACTGTATAATAGAGTATTAAAGTCTAATAAAGAGTAAAATAAGAGTATTGTAATGAGTATTATACTCCATCAAACTAATAAAGTATATAAATGAGTAACAGTGTTATGAAGTATTCTACAAGTCAGATAGTATTTTAATAAGTATTGTAATAGTCTAATAATAATACAATAAAGCATTGTAATGAGTATTAGTTTTGGTACGATGTATAAAAATAAAGGCAACAAGAGCAAGTCTGATATAAAATATAATTTACAGTATAATGTGAGTTACTATATTATAGTAATATATAGTATTATTATCAATATTGAGGCTATAAAATATTATAAGAATGAGTGTATGGGTCTTTATAGCATATAATGGAGTATATTTTCCCCCAAATATCTGTTTGCTTTTATTTGCTGATGGTTAAAACCTCTCCTCCATTAGGACCCATTACCTCTGCTGCTGAGTCGCAGATCGATTTTAGACGTGTCATTTCCCACGTGGGACATGGCGCTGCATTGGTATTGGGCGTCTTTAATCAGAGGCTCCTCCCTCACCCAGCTGCTCACCAACACAGCATCAGCACCGAGGGCATGCCTGAACTCTGTGATGGGCGTCTCCAGTCTCCGCCCGTTCGAGCGCCATTCAAAGCTAACGTCAGGGGGACCTGAGGAAAAAAAAAACAGCACTAACGTGCTAACAAAATCACACACAGCAAGCTTTCAGATTGAGCCATGCACCGAGGGAAGTGAGGAACCAATCAAGTCAAAGCACACAAGCGTAAATTAGTGAACTGTAGGTATAGAATCAGAAGTCTGGACATGCCCACAAAATTAATTACAGCTGCTGTTATGACTGGACTAGGCTTAGTTACAGTGCAAAAGTTTGCATCCATGCCTTGGTTTCTTGATTCTGATTGGTCAGAAAGTATAAATGAATATTCTATGACAAAGTTGACAAAGTCACAGGATTATATTATCAATAACCTCTTCAAATACATAAGCATTTCAATGATCCTATTATGCATTCTTAAAAAAAAAAAAAAATCATTAATGATTATTTCTAAGACATTTAAGATTTTACAATTTAATTCGATTTGTATGCACAGTTTAATAATTGTAATCCTATATGGAAGAAATCTCTGGTGTCAGCACTTTGTTACAGTTACATATGTTTTGCTATTTGTCGTTATTTGGTAACTTTCAAAAGAGAAAGAAAAGACAGGCTGTTGAGGGAAAGACTGTTTATAGCTGCTATAATGTAAATAAAAAAGTATAACCATCAGATCCGGCAGCCTTCAAACAACATGTCATTCAGCTCATTGCAAAGTTCAGTTCTCAGAGTTTGCAGGTTGTTCTTGGTTTTGTTTCCTGATTTGTGGTTGATCTTGTTATCGTTTCGACCAGTTTCTGTTGATTGATGATCCGTGACTGTTTGCGGTGTTTGAGTGCGATTTTCTGTCTGTTTATTTAATAAACATGCTCTTAATCTGCATTTGTATCATCCTCATTACGTGGCACAGATGAAATTAAATCAGTGTAATAGTTCAGCAGACATCTTGGCTGTTTTCAAAAGCTCACACCCACAATGAAAACAGTGTAATCAGCAGAAATACGGGTGTTGAATTTTCTGCTTCAGATCTCCATAAATACTCTGATAGAAGTGAAGAATGCAAACAGGACCTTCAACATTGAAGCACATTTATTACGGTGGCTAAAATGTAAAGAGGAATTATGTACAGCCAGAGTATACACATATGTACTTATATTTACACTGTACATGTAAAATATATGGGAGAAATTACAATAACAGGTCAAATATACACTGGGTTTAAAGTTCAGTCAGATTTTTGATGTGTTTTTTTTTACAGAAAGGCGAGTCTAACAGCAAACTCAGTCCAACATCAGAGATTTTCCAAGTGTGACAAGAAAAAGTCACCACTGCAAAACCGATTGTTCTTTAGAAACTGTCCAGGAAGAAATAAAATAAATCTGTCGATGTGCAAAATGTTCCAGAGGCAAACCGACGCGTCGATACGTTCGGAACCGTGCCAGTGACCGTAACTGAAGGCAGTGAAGGAAGGAAGTAGTGTTTGGCAACATGCATCGCTCAGCTCCACATGCATCTGCATCATGATACTACGCAAACGCTTCCTCGTCTTCGTAACGTTCAACGGAGCCTTCTGATTTAATCGGAAGACCTCGAAACAGCTGTGACGAGACGATGAACGAAACGAAAAAAATACCCATGGGGAAAAAAAGGAAGCAGTTTTGTGGAGTATCGCGAACAGGCGATGGGGGGGTAGGAAGAGAGAAGGGAGACAGTAAGAAAGGGATGAAAAGAAGTGGAAGAGTAAGAAAGAGATTGAGTATGAATAGAGAAAGCTAATAGAGGACAGAAGAAATAGAGGACAGGAAAAAAGACAGAGGTCAAATATAGAGAGACATGAGAAAGAGGAAAGTGAATATAGATAAAGAAATAGAAAGTAAAAACACCACAACAGCAAGCATGAGAGATGGTGAGCAGGCCAGGCAGGCTTCAGAGGTCAGAGGAACCACTCACCCACAGCCAGGCAGAAGAGGAAGAAGGCCTGGTGGGAATGAACACCCCAGGACTGCTCGCTCAGGAGCGGGGGGAGCAGACGAGCACCTCCACCCTCCAAACCTCTCCATACTGAGGAAGAGGAGGAGGACGAAGATGAGCAAGCTGTGCAGGGAAAGAGGGAGGAATGGACAGAAGAAGAGAGACAGAGGGACCCAGTAAGAAATTCTGAAAACTCTCGCACACAAAGAGGTGAGCCGAAAACTAATTGAGGTGGTTAGTAAAAAGAAATTTTTTTTTTTTTTATAGCTAACTGAGATCCTTCAATATTCTAAAACTCAAAAAAGAACCCTTAGCCCCAGTCCTGAAAAAACTCCACGTCAGTCACAGTTGTCGTGTTCCTGCTCGATGGCCAGTGTTCTCCAGGACCGTGGTTGTTAGAGAACATGTGAGTGAGTGAGAAAACCACAGGGGAACGAGAACCGATCCTGGAACCGCAACTATACAAAACCAAACGCACAGATTATAAGCTTATTTTTTTTGCTTCTCAGTGGAAAAAAAAAATACTGTTGCATCATCTCCAGTCTTCTATGAAACTCAACATTTCCATATCCATGAGGAACGATTTTCCTCACGATGTCCATGTCAGCTCATCCAAACTTCCATACATCCAGCTTACTTCTTTCTTTAGGGCGCTGGCTCCTTCTTTATTGTGCTTATGAGGCACAGATTTGGCAAAATATGTTCAACGTCCCTGAGAGTAATACGCAACAACGTGACACAAAGCAACAGATTGTATGAAAGAAAAAAGGGGGAGGGGGGAAAAAAGAAAAAAAAAAATCTTTCCCAACTCACCAAAAAAAAAAAAAAAAAAAATTCTCCAATTTGGAAAACACAGTTAACTTACCAATTTGGTAAATCACATTTCCAATTTGGAAATTTGGGGTGGAAAAAAATTTAAATAATCACTGCTGTCAAAAATCTGATCAGAAAATTCACAAAAAAAAAAAAAAAAATCAGCTTTTGATGTTTCGGATTAAACCTAGCCATACAAAAAAAAATCGAAAAGGGTAACATTTTGTTACGATGCATCAGCATCTGCAAACTCGATCGGTTGCGATTCACAGGTTATGTCAAAAGGTCCTTGTTTTGATGTGCCATCGCCGTCCTCTCCACGGCTGTTTGAAGGGATTTTGCCGTTTACGCGCTCCGGTTCCATTTCGTATCCTGTATCTCGCAGGGCTCCGTTTTGATGCGGCGGTGCGTTCAGGTTTTGTTTTTCAGGCAATGCTTCCATCAGTCCCGATTCGCAGGACGAGTAATCGCCCTGCTGAGGCTTCTTCTTCGTGCCGAGCACGGCGGCACGGAGCCTCAGACACGGACCTGGGAGGTACTGCATGTAGCAATTATACGCCAGGCCGCAGAGGAATAGCAGGAAAAAGAGCAGGAAGAGGAAGAGCAGCGCTTTGCTGTTGTCGTACTGCAGGTACTTTGCGTGAGGATCTATGATCTCGGGTCCTTGGTCCGTGAATCGCTACTTTGAGGAGGGACGTAATGTTTGGGTTCTGATTTTGCGGCGTAGACGTTAGCCGTGGTAGAGGGGCGGGTTAGTGGGGGCTGAGGCACGCTGGACATGGTAGATGGCGTTAGTGGTGGTCCTGCTGTGTTACTGTTGCCGTCATTACCTCGCCTTGACGTGGTGGAGCTGAGGTTCGTGGTGCCTGATGTGGATGCATCAGGATCGGGGACGTCGACGGTCTCGACCGAGGAGTCGGACGAGATTTCGGGAGGCTCCATTCGGAGATTGTAGGATTGTAGCATTCGCGTGAAGTTCTTTCCGGCAGCTTGTTCGACGGTCCAGCACTCGTAGTGACCCTGCCTCTGTGCTGTCACGCTGTAGATAAGCAGCGTGGAGTCGGCCATCAGGAGGGAGTGAACAGACTCAGTCAGGAAGCTGCCGTTGACCTTCCAAAATACCTGAGCCAGGTTTGAGCGCACGCTACAAGGCAGCTCCGCCGAACTGCCCGGCTTTACCACCATCTGCTGGGGCTTCTCCATCGAGCGTGGCCTCGCTGTGGGAGAGAGAAGAGATGGGAGACAGGATTAGAGAGGATGCAGACACACCGCATTAGGATCGACTCAAACCATCAACACAAAAGATAAAGCCATAATAGTTTGTACGTAAATGTAACACAAACCTACATTCTTCATGAATTTGTTGTATAATTTAGTTACTACACTGGTATGCCTTGTTAAAAAGTAACTAATAGACTAACGAGGTCAAGGTCAAGTGCATGCGTGTGAATGCGAACCGATTGTGAATTGGGAGTGCGCACTAGTCAAATATATATATGGGTCACATGCAAAAATGTGATCATAATCTGCACAAGATCTTATCCTAATCACACACTGCACGTAACCATTCAGCAGCGTGTCATATTGTGTACGATCTCTCAGCCTTTTCTCATTAAATAAGATTTACAACACAGAAAATAAAGATACAGGAACTAGTTTGAATTGTGTCATTATATTATATACTTTTATTTTTCTCGTGAAAAACTGGCAGACACACTCAGTTCTGCTTTATTTATCTGGTTAAACAGGCACAGAAGGTATCCAAGTTATCTAGGTTATTTATATTATCTACAGCGCTTACCTAATGGACATTCCTCTGCATCTCCTCTCAGGTTCTGAATGAACTTCCTTTAGATTATGAAAGAGAAAGAAGGACAGTCAGGAAAATAGGCTGCAGAACATTTTAAACCATGTTATTATATAAAATGTTAATCAAAAAACGATGCGCTAAAGAAGCATTTTTTTAATAATCGATCAGTGTCTGAACATTAGAGGTCCCAATATGTGCAAACCCCCCCAGAGATATCCTGATAGCTCCATAAACATTATAACCTATATGAGCATCAATATTCAGTGGCTTTTAAAAACACCATCAGCCCCTGAGCACTTTCAGAGAAAAGTGTTCAAATTAATTGGGTATTTTAGTAGACTTTGGAGTTCTATTGTTGTGATTTCCTAATAAGGAGTGACAATAAATCTTTGGTCAAACACTTACATATTTATCCTCACTTTTTGCACTTATGGTAGGACAATAATAAAGTTCTACCCAACCACCTATGTATCTACTACCATCTATTTTCAGGCAGCATGTCTCCAATATAAACAATGTTCATTTAGGTTCATGTAACATGGCCTGATTATGACGTCATGCTCAGGTGAGTAACTAACCGGTATGGTCCGTTATCCTGCTTCTGGAAAATGTTGATACAAGAAGCAGTGTGTGTTCCCCAGGCACAATACGGGTCGCGGGCAAGAATGCAGTCTATGCAGGTCACGTATTTGTCACAGAATGCGGTGGGAGCCTGGACTACTCCTGAGTCTGAACCTGCGTACAGGAAACTACCCTGTAGGGAACAAAGTATTGAGTTAGTTTGTGTAATTTCGGACAAGAAAGGCATTTTGTCTGGAAAAAGAAAAAAAAGAATAGTTGTTTTCTGTTTGTTCTTGGTGTCCACAGCTGGAAAATTTCCTTTTCCTGAACAGCTGAGAAGACATGTAACGCTTTCTTTTTCAGGAATGTAGACACCCTAGTGATGCTCAAAATTCTTTTTTACAAATAAATCCTCCCACAGCATGAACACCACCACACTCTCGGGACATGGACAGGTAATTTCTCCAAACATTCAGCTGAAATACTTTATGCCTCCTGTAAAATTCGCCAAAGATGTTCTTCACTGGTTGGAGATTAGGAGGTGTGCTGAAAGGCAGGCCATTCCATGTTAGATCTCACTCCAGATGATCGTTTGCTCGCTAAATAACGCTTACAGAGCTTAGACATATGCTTCGGTTACTCGGTTGCAATGAGCTGCAGTCCAGACGGAATTGCATTGTGTATGCTGAAAAACAGAATGGTAGCCATGATGGTCCAGATTTCCTTTCACCTGGAATAAGTCTCCAACCTTCACTGCTCCAGTCTGCTATCATCATCTCTTCTGTTCTCTGACTCACAAACATGCATGAGTCTTAAAACAATAAAAAAATAGGTGTTTTCAAACCTTCAACAGGCTCTGTATATATATCTGACTACAGATCCTTCCCAAAATGCTACTGTAACCAATCACCTAATTTGAAACAAAAAAACAACAACAAACAGCTCACTTTCAGGAAGCATTTACGTTTGTGCCAATCTCTGCGAATACCTCTTTTGAAGCGAGCTGCAGTGTTTTGATTGGCTGTTGGTTTTTCAGCAGCTGGATCTCCTCGATTATGTGCGAGCCTCCTTCATACACCACAGATTTGTGCAGAAACCCTTTATCTGATAAAACATCATAAATGACAAAAACAAGAATGTTAATAATTATTTTCCATAACAGATATGCAACAGAGGTTCTTAAAAAAAAATTAAATAAAAAAAAACACCTTTAGAACATCCTCAGAATCTTCCAGAACTTATACAGAGTTTCCACATGCTTACCAGTGGTGGTGAAGAGGACATCGTAGACTTTGTTGTCCAGGGCGGTGACTCTTTCGACGACAATCTGGGTGTAGTTAACGGCCTTGGCGGTAAGACGTGGCCCATGGCCGATGGGCAGCACGGGGTCGGCCATTAGCGGGTGGTCCTTTACGAACTGCAGCGTTTTATCGGGGAGAAGCAGGGAGCTGGTGATGTTCTGCATGCGGTTCTGGTTGTTAATGCACTGTAGTAACATGATGAGGAGAACATGAGTAGTCAGAAAAGAGAAAGATCATTCAGTCACTTCTAAGAGAAAAATGTGATCTTGAAATCAACTGGAGCAAATTTCTCAGAGCTAATGCGAAGAAGTTGATTAATGCCGATTACTTTATATTCACAACCACATCTGTGAAACGGTTATCAGTTACATTATAACAGCTATAAACATTTGTCCGCTTGCACTGGATTTTATTAAACATGCTCTAGTTATTTTCAATAGAAATACACACCGCTCCGGGTCTGGGAAAGGGTGCGATGCCGTTGTATGGTACCCACTTAGTGTGGGATTGCTCCACTGTGGCCTTCTGCATGTACTTCCCTTTAGAAAACACCTCGTCCACTGAGGTCATGTTGTATGCACACACAGCGGAGAGGCCCATGTTCCCCCTGAGAGAGAGAGAGAGAGAGAGAGAGAGAAGAAATCAAGTTTTAGCTTTGTATGCAAATTAAAGCTCACTTCCTCATACAACATGATGACTAAGGCAGTGGGTATGACTGAGGTGGTGATGTGTGTGCGTAACAGGTATTCAAAACAGGAACACACACACACACACACACACACACACACACACACACACACACTTACCACTGGGAGGTGAAGACGCCATAGATGACTGTTTCTCTCCAGTCAGGGTTTTTAACTATGAACACATCATGAATCACGTTGAAGACGAAATTGATCTCGGGCATGGAACACACCAGCTTGGCCTTCAGAAATGACGTCCATTTCTTCTGCAGAGTTCTCTGACCTCCCAAATCCCCCTGATGTTCGACACAAAGAATTAACTCAAGATGAAAACTGAACACTAAACAGAATGAAGGAAAATTTAGAGATGATGGATGATCGATAACAGTCACGGTACATCACAGGGAATGGTACAAGACAGCAGGGTTTTTTCACAGTAAAGTGCATCAAGCTCACCTTGCACACACGAGCTATACGTGGAATCAGCAGCTTGCCAAAGAACTCGTATTCCACCGAGACTTCGGTGAAGAAGTAGTAAATCTTATCGTCGTCTCCGTCTGGGCTGTTGCTTCCCTCTCGGATCACGTCTGCATACACGAAGCTAGGCTCTGCACACAGAAATATTTTTTACTGGTCCGTTCTTACATGAGCCAGTTACTAATTTAGTGACGTAAGATTCAGGGCGTACCGTTGAGCCAGGAGGTGGAGTATTGCGTCCGCAGCAGGGTCTGAGGACGCGAGAATCTGGAGATGATCGGTTCGCTCCCCAGGAAGTTATACGCCGTCCCCGAGTACAGCTCACCATCTGTAAGAGATATGCAGTGGTGTAAGTGCATGCGCTCAGGATTACACCACAAATAATCAGACGTTACAAGAAGAAGGGTGTGTAAAAGGTCCGATCACTCACCGACCATGACCGTGGTAAAACTCTGAGAAGGGTCAAAGGAACACTTCCCTCTGCCATCATCCTGCTTTTTCATCAGCGTGAAGTCCTTTAAAGACTGGGAAGAGAAGAGATTGCATGCAAAGAACAGATTTATTGTTTGAGATGAACATTAATACACAGAAAACTCCAAATCTATAGTTTGCCTCTGATGATCACATGATGCATCTGGAATTTATCAATCCCTGAGATACACATCAGCACAAAACAACACAACAAAAACCACATCACTTATAGTACAGTACATTTCACCCTGACTGTTTGTTTCATAGCCCGCAGGACATCTCGTATCTCTCCAGAGTAATCTTAAACTGCTTCATTTTTTCCACTCTCCAGTCACATGACTGTGTTTGGAACGAATGAAACCAGAGCCAGAGGGTGAACTTGAGTTTTCTAGCTGGAAAAACTCTGTAGGACACATCCTTTTTTCTTTTAAAGTATCTCCTGATACTTTATAGACTTGCAGCTGTTTGTTTCTGAAACTTTGTTCTTTTTTGGATTCTTTTTGTTACTTCCTTTCTGGTTAAGCTCCCTGAAGATTTAGAAAAAGGTTTCTAGACTGTTGTTTACAGTGCCAAATGACTAGTTTGTTTTTGTAATGGCAAGAGCAGGTTCTCATGGCAATAAGACCTAAACCACCATCTCCACATCTGATTAATTCATGTTTAGTCTCTCAGACAGCTACTGGCATCAGGACTATCCCATGTTTAATTGTTTAAAAAGAAATCTCCATTCTGAAAGGACACCGAAATCGTACACACCAGGTAATCACAGAGCGGCTGAAACGCATGAGTTCCACACACATACAGATGTTCTTCATCCAACACCTGAAGAACCCGGATGTAGTTTCGGCAGTCCGTCTAAAAGAAGAAAGAAAAATAAGTGCAGTGGGGGCAAACAAAAAACTTGTTTGTGGGTGTTTTTGTTTTTGTAAAATGTACCTCTTCGGATTTCCCTTTTAAGGTGCACAATCTCATGTCATTAGCTGGGACCTTCCACAGCACCTTAAAACCATAAAAAAGGAGCTTTTAGTTCACTAGAGAAACATCATGCAGTCGGTACACTCGAAACGATTTCACACAAGACAGCGGTCTCATTTGACAATGCAGTGTTTCTCCAGATTACTCTAATGCACCTGTAGCATGTGTGATTACCACAGACAAGAAAAAATACCCTCTAGTCTAAATTCGAAGTGCCTTGAAAACATCTCTGATGATCAAACTCTTGATGTCACCCAAATGAGGATGGGTTCCCCTTTTGAGTCTGGTTCCTCTGAGGGGTTCTTCCTCATAACATCTAAGGGAGTTTTCCTTCTTGCCACAGTCACAGGCTGTTCATCAGGGATAAATGCACACCATTCTCCTTGACTGTTGATTTCCGTAAAGCTGCTTTGAGACAATGTCTGTTGTGAAAAGCGCAATAGAAATAAACTTGACTTGACCTCTGGAAAAGCCTTGCACTATTGCTCTATTTACTATATGACTTCAGAGTTCTCGATTTTGATTTGTCAGGAAGATATTAATATTATTTAAAGATTAATAAATAAATTAATTCTATAAGAGCAGCTCAGATGGACAGTAGTTGAATCCCAGATTTCTATTATTGTTCTTATACATTTTAAAATATATAATTTCAAGCAGTAACACACTGACATTTTCTTTAAGAAGACCCCCTGTAATGAAGGAGTCTCCAGTGTGAGAACCTTGTTACAGTCAGAGGTAAAACTGTACCTAGGTTTTCAAGACGGAGGATAAAAGTCAAACTAGGGAGAAAATGACTTTTTATAACTGTTAAAACCGAAATGAGAACAGGAACTACATTGTTACAGGAAAGCTTCACCGCATTGACTGTAAACATAAATGGATATTTTTAAAAATCTATGATGTGTTCTTTCTATACGTAACTTCTTAGAACTTCAGCTTCAAGCGGCTGTGGAATAAGAGGAATAAAACCTCTAAAAAAGTTGATTACTGACCTCTGGTATAACAGAGTTAAAGAAAAAAAGATATTTGAAAATGTGGATGAGTTCCTGTCTGTGGTAAACACTCGCATGCACAATGCTCGCATGCACAATGCACGCACATAAAGTACAGAATCAGCCTGAGACACTGCTGTGGTGCTGTATCAATTTTAGAAATTGCTCACCTGGTTATTTTTGACAGATATGTCATTGATGTCGAGGTGAAAAATGGCTTCTCTCGCCCCGACATACAGCGCGCCTCGCTCCTCATTCAGCAACAGAGTGGAGTAATTAAACACACCCGGCTCGGAGAAGTCCACCAAGCTCACCTCTGGATACACACACAAAAGACACAAGACACACATACAGAGACACATGAATCAGACAGACGACGACACAAAACACACACAGGAAACATGAGACAGGTTTAAAGTTATATATATTATATATCATTATATTATATTAAAGCAGTGACACGTCTTCAACTGACGCTCGTCTGCACTCGCATGAGGATTTCTGTTCAGCTCTAAACACAGCCTTTAATTTGCTCTGAAGTGAATGGAACATTATCTCATATAAAAAGACACCAAATAACACAGTGTGCTTCGCCTGACAGCGACTGCTCGACTGCTCGCATGAACTTCATGAAGGATCTCATGCACAGGAGGACTCTAGAACACTGCTGAGACGCAAGCTGTTCGAGGTGGCGGAATGTGTGTGTGTGTGTGTGTGTGTGTGTGTGTGTGTGTTTTAGGATTCTTGACTTTGTGTCAGTGCCCTCTTACAGGAAAATACAACTGTTACAGTTATGCATTCTCTCTTTCATCTTTTTTTCTCTCATACTCAACTTCCTGTGGCATAAAAAACCCAAACATTTTCTAAAAACCACAAGAGAAAGTCACAGCATAGAGTCTAACAATCCACAGACAAACATGTAGACTATTTACACATTTACGGCATTTGGCAGACACCCTTATCCAGACGACTTACATCTATCTCAATCATACAACTGAGCAGCTATGGGGTTAGGGGCCTTGCACAGGGGCCCAGGAGTGGCAGCATAGTGTGGCTAGGATTTAAACTCATGAGATTTGGGTCCAAAGTTTAATGACTTAACCACTAAGCTACCACCTACAATGTCTTCCAGGATCATCATTTACCCTTTTTCGTATAAACAGTTACACACACACTACTATTTAAGTCAGATGTCACAATGACCCACATACAGAGAAGCTAGAGGTGGTCTTAACCAGAGATTAAAAGTACAAATACATTGTTACTGTACTCAAGTACTTTACTTATCAGTACTTTACTTCACTATTTCTTTTTTGGACAACTTTTTACTTTATCTACATAAGCTAGGAAGAGCATTATTTGTTTGATTTGTGCTCATTCAGCCACAATGGTGTTGCAAAAAGTCAGGTACTGTGATGAGGTGAGGAGGCTTGGGGTGCTGTAGGTGTTCCAATTTATCTGAAAGGGTTAATGTCAGAGATCTATAGCTGGACACTCAATATATTCCACTCCAACCCCTGTAAAACAGGGGTTCATGTACCTGGCTTTGTGCACATGGGCATTGTCATGCTGGAACAGGTCTGGGTATTGAAGTTCAAAGGCATCTGATCCAGCTTTGTGCTTCCAGCATCGTGGTAACGGTTTGGGGGATTTGAAAAATGTAGGTGTCCTATTACTTCTGGCCAAAAAGTATATGTGCCATTAGTTTTGGTGATTGTTTTAAAATCCTACACTACAAATTCCTGCAGTGTAAAAGGAATTAATAAAAATAGGATGGTTTGAAGCTATTTATAAAAAAAAAAATATTCCAATTGTGTCAATTGCACTTCTAGATAAATTTATACATAAGGAGCTGTCAGTATTACTTTCATAAACACAAGGCTTTGAGTTTTATCCACACAGATAAACACAAAACCTTATATAGGACATTACTGTGGTTAAAAAAATGGCAAATTTAATTAAATCCCTTTCTTGCATTTGCTCTTAAAATCCTACTACCCAATAATGTACTACTACACCAGACTCAAACACAATAAAACTGAATAAATTGCTGGCGGTTTCTACAATGTAAAATCCTGTTTCAACTGTATACATTTCAATAAAAGCGTTTGTACCTTCATTTCTCCAAGAAGTCCTGGGAACGTTGGATGGTCCATGAGCAGAAACTTCCAAAAGCAGTCCCAGGAAAACCCCCAGCACGCCGAGAGCCATGTTGGACTCTGGAATCTTGGGTAGAGTGAGGTTACCTCTGTAACAGACAGATCGACATTTCTGATGAGCGAAAGAAGAAAAGACTACAGAGGAAGAAAATGCGCACGAGGGAGAGAAAAGATGACCTACGCAACACAGTCAGAAGACAAAGAAAACCTTGACACGCTGCTCATTTGGGTATAAAAACCCCACTACTTCCTCTCTGACAGCTCAACCAATGTGAGCACACAGACGTTTTCATTTAGGAGGAAAAAAAACTTTTACACACCTCGTCCTGATCATAAAGATAAAAGGTATTTAGCACTGTTTACTAAACAGGAAACGTTCTGCTTTTTTACACACACATGCTACAAATGATTTTAATTGCATGGCTGATGATTGGATTTCATTTCAGATCTCACTTTGTGTAGCACCCCTTTCTTCCTACAGGGGTCACCACACACATCAAGTCTGCATTTAGATAAGGAAACATCAACACAATCAACAAAGCAGTGATAAATACAAACACTGTTTCTTTTGAGAGGAAATAAGATCAATATTTATCGCATTAAAAAAATTCTTAGACTCTAGAGAGCCATAATGCAGTTATTTGGTTTAAAAAATATTTTATTCAAAATAACTGAATGAGCTATGCTTTTAGAGCACTCTGCCTTGTTTTGGAGCATACTCCACCGTTCTGGAGAAGACTATATCTCTGTACAGTATTCTATACTTCTGTAGCACACAACAAAGTTCAATTCTGGAGTGAACTCTATATTCTATAGTTGTTAATTTAACATAAAGTCTTTAATTATTCCATGAATGAGGAGCACACCAAAAGAACACAAATCTAGATTATATTCTATAAATCAGGAGCACACCAAAAGAGCATAAATCTAGATTATATTCCATAAATCAGGAGCACACCCAAAGAGCATAAATCTAGATCATATTCCATAAATCAGGAGCACACCCAAAGAGCATAAATCTAGATCATATTCCATAAATCAGGAGCACACCCAAAGAGCATAAATCTAAATCATATTCCATAAATCAGGAGCACACCCAAAGAGCATAAATCTAGATCATATTCCATAATTCAGGAGTACAGCTAAAGAGCATAAATGGAGAACATATTCCATAGTTCTAAAAACAGGCCACATTTTAAGACCATACTCCAAGATTCTAATGCACATTTCATGGTTCTGGAAAAGACTCCATACTGTATTCTATATTTCTGAAGAACACAGCATAGTTCAAAAATACATTATAATGTTTCCACAAAAGACCATACCACATACTTCTGGAGCATAAACTGAAAGCATACTCCAAAGTTCAAGAGTATCCAGCTCTAGATCATACGCTATAGTTACAAAGCATACTCCATACTTTGACAGCACAGTTAAGGTTTCAGGGGGAAATTCTATACTCAAGTTATAGAACAAATTTAGACCATATTCCATAATTCAGGACCACATCCAAAAGAGCATTATTCTAGAACACACTCTATAGTTCTAAAAACAGGCCACGGTTTAAAACTATACTCCATAATTCTGCAATACTTATTACCTCTAGACCATATGCAACATCTCCATACCGCACACCATACTTTACTCCATTTCCAGATCATCTCGAGCTCTCAAGACTATTGTCTGTCTCTGTAAAACACACTGTATTGTAGTTCTAGGTGTTTGTAAACTTGTTTTGCATCTCAGTTTCTGTTTGTTCAGTAGATTATTTTGATCTTGCTGATAATAGTTAATGAGTTATTAAGGGTTGGATGGAACTTATGTGACCCATCTAACAGGCTTATAACTATACTAACCTTTTAATAAATAGAACAACTTTATTTTTTGGGGGGGTGTGATGTTCAGCAGTGTTATGAGGTCACAGCCTTGTCTACTATCCTGTGAAAAGAGGATGAGTTCCTTTCCTGAGTCTGGTTCCTCTCAAAGCTTTTTCCTTATGTTGTTTCAGGGGGTTTGTTGGGAAAGATGTTTTGAAGTCTATTTTTATAAGTGCTATTGAGACGAAAATGTAAATAACTACAGGGTGGTGCTGTGGAGTAGCATAAAGTCAAAACCTAATGCAATGAAAACGAGTAAAAACAAACATCCAGCATCACAGCGCCTAACCTGCACTACCATCAACCTTCGTTACCATCAACCTTCGTTACCATCAACCTTCGTTAATGAGCTCCGGTTTAGAAATGTGTAGCATACAGATTAACTTCCCTAATGAGAAGCGAGAAGACATGAAAGAGTTAGCGTAAACAAGGACAGGTGCTCAAGTCGTTAAAGAAATACTCAATTGTCTAGTCCCGTCAGCCTTCAGCTTCCTGTCACATTGAAGCCTAACACCAAGCAACAGTATGCCTCCAAGGGATAAGTAGCAGCAGCTGAGGTGCTGCTTGTTCCAAAACATTATCGTTTACACAACGAGCGGCTCGAATGGTCCGACCTCGGGCCGACACAAGGAGGGTTCAAACAGAAGTCAGGACACATGTGAGGCCAAAATTAGCATGGAGGATGATAAACTGCTCCTACTGCATATTGTCAGGTTTGCTGGAGCCAGCTCTATCATCTACCCACCAACAAGGAAGCACGGCCTCACACACTTACTTACTCACTCATAGTCACACACTATGGTGCTCATGATATTTCTCACTCTCTGGTGTTTGTAATGTTTTAATGGTTTATAATTAAACTTTTAGTGTCATCCAAATGAGGATGGGTTCCCCTTTTGAGTCTGGTTCCTCTCATAATTTCTACTTTATACAATCTAAAGGGAGTTTTTCCTTGCCACAGTCACGTCAAGCTTCTCACTGGGGATAAACCCACACAGTTCACTTATTTACATTTTTGTTCTATAATTCTTACATTTTGTAAAGCTGCTTTGAGACAATGTCAATTGTAAAAAGTGCTATATAAATAAACTTAAACATTTAAATTAACTTAATTAACTAACCAACCTCTCTCAACTTAGTAAATTAAATAAAAATTTGCAAGTTAGTAAATTTAGTAAGTTAGTAATTTAGTAACTTACTTAACTTTCCTTACTTCCTTTCGCATTTATTGAGTTAGTGGAAAGTTCTTCAAAGGACGTAGTTGATTAAAGCCATGCCAGATGTTTCAGTCCAAGCCCAACACACCCCTCAAATGACCCCTCTATTAGCATCAATATTCATGTTTACGGAACCTGTACATGTCTGGTGCGAAAGTGTTCCAAGAGCCGTCTACTCTCGGCTGCTGACCCGGTTGGTACTCCAGGTCCTGATATTTCTGCCTCGAAAAAACATTTGTAATTTATTTACACTTACATACGGAGAGGACAACGTGTTACATCCAGAATCCACTGCTCCGGCTCTACAAACTGCACTGCAAACAGGGATTAGGGAGATTCTAGATAAGACCTACAAACTTTTGGGTCAACGTCTAATCAGAGTTTGGCGTGGCTGAAAAACTTCAACGCTATTCCAGCTAGCGTTGATGTGAGTGCTAACGTTTTTAATGTGGTTTAAAAATCGGATTGAATCCAAACCGATCCGAATTATTTTTTGTCCTGCTGCCGGTCCTGAGAGTATGAGGTTACGGCGAGTTCTTCAGAGGCATCCGAGGTCTAATCGAGCTCAGATAAGTGCTGTGAGAGCAGGGCTGTGGTTAATACAGGGTGTGCTCACATACACAAGCCTGCCATTCTACATGCTCACGACTGGAAGATGACACCTGAGATTAAAACTCTCAATGACCACAGGGAACAGTTTCAATTCATCCACTGTAACCTGTTGCTCAGCGGTTTTATGAAAAGAAAAGGTGGAGACGGTTCTTCCGTACACAATATCAAATCACGACAGACGAGTCGGATACACTGGGTTAAAACCTAAAAAGAATTCTTTATGGGCTACAAACAAATCGATTCAGTTTGAAATTCAAGACAATATTAAACGCTAAAGATTTTAATGAGAACGGGCACGAGATGAGTCACGTTGTGTTTACCTGTACTTTACGCTCGGTGTATGTCCCCCCCTCGCCACTGCTACAGCACTGCGTGATTGCGCAGGGTTTAAAAAAATGTAAAAAAAATCAGGTCCGGGCACGTAAACTAGGGTTATTACTCCGACAGGCGAATTTGCCCCGTATTTCAACCTGACTTTTACATGACATCCTCATTAAAATAAAAAAGAGCAGACATGTCCTTCAGTGGGAAGAGTTTTGGCAGCCAGTCCCAAAAAAAAAAAAAAACAACAACCACACATGAAAGAAAAACACCAGTAAAAAAAATTATAATAAAAACACGGCTAATCCATCACTTGTAATGCGACCGCAAGATGAAGTACCTCACTTTGCCTTTCCCTGAAGTGACTCGGGTGCATCCGTTCGCTTTATCCGTGAGTGCCATATCTCCATGATGGTCTCTTTCAACTCACTTCTACGTGTAATAGAGGGAGAACACAAGCACAAGTCTCACCAAAGAGTTTATCAGCAGTTACAGACAGCCCTGTACAGAGTCAGTGTTCTACTCAATAGAGGGTAACGTGAGAACTCCAGACTTAAAAGGTGGAAGAAAGAGAAAAAAAAAAAGGTTTGTTCTTAACCCGAGAGCAAAATAAAAAAAACGTAATACGAGAACCCGAAGCTCGGGTCTTATCTAAAGGGACATCACAATGCCTTCAGGGCTTTTTAAAGCAAAAGTAAAAAAAAAAAAAAAAAAAAGACGACAATAAATATATTGAAGTTGAAAGGAGGAAAATGTTTTTTAAAACACAGCAGAGTGTGTGTTCACTTTAGTCTGAGCGTAAATCCGATTGCGTGTCAGAAAGGAAGGGACGTAATTAAGATCAAGTCGAGCAGGTTTTTGGGGCTTTTACAGTTCATTGAAAGGATTTTTGCTGGTTTGGAGAGATGAGTGGTGGCCGTGTTTGCGTAGGAACACCAAAAGATATCGATTTCCTGCTCATTTCTGAGCGATAAGCGCTGCACGGAAACTTTGAAACCCTTTTCACACCGATTGCGTGGAGTGAAGAAATACAATCTCTGTCCAGTTTGGGTTTCAAGATGCTGAACTTGTGAACAAAAGCCTTAAAAGTTCACGGCGTAGTTCTGTGTACGGAACAAAAGCATAAAGCTCTGGGCACACAAACAGCCTTCATGCATCAAAGACAAGACAAAGAAAAGGACAAGCATCTGCTAAATGGATGCTTGTGTGGAATTCGGCCCAAAGAAACAAGAGCGTGTTGGCGTGGACACATCTTTTTTTTTCGTAGCAAAAAAATTCATCAGCTCATCATTCCAGCATGGTTAGTACTACAGGTAAGTCTTACTGACCAGCTGAATCGGATCACCTGGAGCTGAGTGGCACTTCAAAGCACATCACAAAAGCTTCTTCAGTCGTATCCTTTTTCATTTCCAACTCAGATTTACTTCTGGGGAAAGTCCAGAATTCTCCAAGCAAAAGCTTAAAACTTTGGAGTAACCAATAAATGCCTTGAGGGGGAAAGAATTTTTCTGAAGCTACCAACACTTTTTTTTACTCCTTTGTCTTCCTCAGACACAGTGCCAATGAAGGTCCTGAAGAAGGATTACTCAGAATTGAATATTTTAATATTTAGTTTGAAGTCTGAAAAAAAGGAAATTAACAAAAATACTAAATAAATAAAAGTTGAGGACTTTTGCATCAGTAAAGGACTTTTTGCACGAGTTTTGCGTCATCTGATCAGCCCTTTCTGGATCGGCCTGATCAGCACCCTTACTAAAAAAATCTAATGAGAGAGAGAGAGAGAGAGAGAGAGAGAGAGAGAGAGAGAGACATCATTCTTCCTACCCAGAGCGATAGACAGTTTTGCTTTCCAGACACAAATAGTCATGGCATAATCTGGAGTTGACTTTAATAACTGGTGGGTCTGTTGGGATTAAAAGGCTTGCCAGTGTTTTCATTACAATTATGATTCTCAAGTACCAATGCAACTCAGTGAAAGCAGTAAATCTTATCTCTCAGGGAAAAAAAAAAAAAAACACTACAGATGACTATCACACTGAAATCAAACACTATATCAAATGTAGAAAAAAAAAAACTGCATCGTCTTTACCACTTTCTTAAACGACACTGTTCTCTCCACCTCCAGAGAAAAAAATGGGTCACAGCCGGTGGCATTAAGCCCACTGGGCAGCCATGTGACTATCTAAAACATTCAGTTCCTGCCAAAGTCTCTTTCGCACAATATCCATCAGTGTGTGCCTCCACCCCGCCCCGGCAGCCGCTCACATGGCACATTGATCGGGAATCAATATGGTGCCACTCAGCCTTGACCCAGAATGCCTTTCTGGCAGAATGTGCTTTCTCACTGAACTCTCCCACAATCCTTCACTCTCTCTTGAGTGGTCTCTGGGCATGTGTTCACTACAGAGAACTTAGCCAAAGCAGAAGTTTGCTATAGTTCAATTCATCCATCCCAAATGAAACCGTACATATTCATAATTGTGAAAAGATAGAAGGAGGGAAAGTGTTGAGACTCAAAAGGGGAACCCATCCAGGGAAAGATAATATAAATCATTCCTCTTTTGCAACTGTATAATCAAGAGTCAGAAAGTTGATTTTTACAAAGAGTGTGATGTAAAGACCTGCAGTATCTACATCAGGATCACTGAAGAGTTCTATTAAGTTTTATCCAGGTGATGTCATCCACTGTATCCAACAAACTTCTCACTTCATTATTCTGAAGAGCAGTGATGCCTTCTCTTCCTCATCAAAACAAAAAAAACAAGAAAAAAAAAAAAAGGTCAAAGAGGCAGGTCAGAAAAGGTTACCACAACTAATGTAACTGATCTGTAAGCATTAACCTGAAGGAGTTGATTATATATACAGCTGAAAAAGCCTAAGGGTATAAACAGCTTTCATTGCCCTCATCAGAAATTGGAGATCATCTTCTCCACATGGTTCAACACCTCGGGCCAATTCCATTGCAATCGGTTAAAAAAATAAATAAATGGATTGTATTTCAGGACTGGACTATTTAAGACTATTTTTCATGTTTCACACTACTGGTGGAAACAGCATTTAAAAAGAAATCTATTAGATATTTTACTACCAGTTTCAAGAAAAGAAAAGAAAAAACAAGGTATATACAAATGAGTGCAGGAAGGCGAACAAGAACATCCAAGAAAGTATAGAGCAAAAAAAAAAAAAGACAAAGCATGTGTCTGATCTGAAAGCATTTCCATGTCAACAAGCACAGACAAAAGCCTGTAGCCCCACCTACTTGCTTTCTATTGGTGCACAACATCAAATGTTTACAAACAATTAGGTCAAACATTCACACACTGAACTGCTATGAAACCAAGTGACTGCCTCCTTTTGGTTTCTGAGATCTTTTGACTGCTGGTTTAATAAAAACAAAACAAAAACTAAACAATGGAGTGCGATTTTCCAAATTATTCGTAAATTCTACAATTACTCTGGAAGTTTACTTTAGTAAGAATGCTACACAATGGACTCCATTCCCATGTTATATTTACCAGCACATAATGCATTGATTTTACAGGGGGAGTATAAGAGCACTTGGCAACACTGACACAAAATAGATACTTTCATATATAATTACAGTACATTGAGGGGGTGCTGAGCTAGTGCAGGCCTGGACTGACCACACTAAAGACATATGCAGGGTCAACTACAGTAAAAAAAAAAATTTTAAAAACTATTTAAAGTCCAAAATGCTGCATTCCCTATAAAACTCGCACAAGCTCAGAGAAAGGAAGAGAAAGAAATAAAGGCAGGGTGACTAAACTAGAGTGATGAAGGTTGTTTAGAGAAAAACTTTTTCCCCATAAGCAACTGTTTGCCTTCTAATCCTGGCATGTGTAAGAGTGGTGTTATGAAATGACAATCATTTTTTTTTTTACTACACATGTAGAAATGTCTGGGCACAAAACAAACCAACATGTGAGATTACGCTATAATCAGATTTGAGTCTCAAATTGCAAAAACTGACAAAAGTTGTCCCCTAAACAGATGAGGGCGAGGTCTATCATGTAGCTGTCAAGATCACATCAGTCATGAATATAATATATATATATAAAAGAAAGTTTAATTTTATACAATAAATAAAAAAACTTATACTCAAGCATAATACAATTATTTTTTGTAATTAGTAAAAAAAAAAAAAAAAAACAATATCTTGATATAATCTAAATGCCTGCCTTCCAGCCTAAGGGTGTCAAAACTTTTGCAATCGACTGCTATTGTAATTCCACGTTCTGAATCAGTGTTTGCACAGTGTTTACATCCATCGCTGTAAAATGTAATTACTAGGCTCTCCAGCTCTATAGCCTGAATTGAAAAAGCCCTAATTTTAACATCTGCTCACGCACTGAAAAAAGCGTAAAAGCGCTTGTATGCGCCAAACTTGACCAAGATGATTAAAGCGCTCATGCAGTCTGCTCTCGAAAGCAGCAGTAATGTAACAGGAAGCCATATTTAGCGTGATTATATCCTTGACAGAGGGCTGGTACAGTGGTCGGGTCTGTTACTGTCATTCACACAGCATTCCGATTCTCATCGCCACCTGCAGCAGACACTTTTAGACGGACCGGGTGGACATTCCCTGTGCCACCTATACCATTCCCGACAGAGCACATGTACAGGAGAACATCACGTCGCATCACTCAGAACGTCGAGAAAAGAATCTACACTATGGGAAACCTGAAACCCTGGGGGAGGGAAAGACAATCGCAGGATATGCTAAGCAGTGCAGAGGACCGCCAGCTAGCAAATGGCATTTCGAACTGTGTAGATCTACTTACAGTTTGGAGAACAGGTGGAGGAAGAGGAGACGCTTTGCAGTTCAACCGTGCCACCAAGTTCACAAGGCTTTGATTATGACATGGCATAACCAAGGCCTTGAGGTTCCCCAAACTACATCTGCAGTACATCTAAAACGTGGACAAAATAAAAGCACAGACACTTCGTAGCTCAGCCATGCTATCAGGAGTGAACAGTGATTCGGTGAAGAATTGCAGCCTTTTAAAATCCTCCCTTAGGCAAACAAAACAACAAAAAAAAGACTGAGCAACAATGTGCAAAGCCTTCATCATGAGCTTTTAGGAAAGTCTGGGACAAGTTTTCTAAACTGAAGTAAATCCAGTGTTACAGTGGGACTCTGCATAACATCTTAGCAAAAAAAAAACATAAAATAAAACAAAGAACTGAAGCACATTTGGGCTCGAAAATCCATTTTGTGGCACATAGATTCTGTACCTGTATCTACAGTATGAGGTGGTATCAAAATGTTTTAAGTCTAGTTTTGTCACACGTCAACAGATGGCAGGGATGCACGCACAGTCACATGGAGCACTGACCTTCATAAGTCAGTGTGCCAAAAGACAACGTTCTGTGTATATCCCAAGCTGTGTAACTGGTGCTATTCTGACCACGTGCCTCGCTGCTATTTTGTCAAAAACTTCCAGAACATATTTCAGAAGTGGCTGGGAGCACTGTATTGCTGTGCAAAGGGACTATTTTAATTGTAAAAGTGTGTAAACATATATAAAGTACTTGTTCATAAACACAGAAAGCCTTAAAACTTTTTGATACCATCTTGTACATTAAAGCATTACTACACTGCATGCATCTGAGAAAGGAACAATTTACTTACTGTAAAAAAACAAAAACAAAAACACCAAATGTCACCAAGTTCACAACTGACTAAACTTCACATGGTGTCTCACCGCAGAATCACAGCCTCTTCTGTATAATCCTGAGAATCCTCCCATTAGGCAAAATGAGATGAAGCACAATGTGCAAAGTGTTAATTATAGGCTTTGAAAGAACCTGGAGACATTTTGCTACCTGCATCTACAGTTGATCCAGTGCTCCTACACCGTTGGAATCTGAGCAATGAAATGCTCATAAATAGGTAAACAATTGCATGTCATTCTGTGTGTGAGTGCGTGTGTGTGCGTGCGTGGTGAACATGTACTTTACTCTTTGTTGTGACCAAACCCAAGACCGGAAAACCAGAAACATGACATTGTCGGAAGCTTTTGCTTTTTGTACTTTAAACATTAAAGAAATGTATTTACTTTGCATGCCTGACGAGCTATAGCTAAAGAAGGTTCAGTAATAAATATTAATAGATAACAGTTTGTTTGTGTGTATATAAGTTTAAAAAAAATAAATAAATAAAAATACTTGTATGCCATCACATCTTACCTCCTTCCTCATACCCCATCCTATTACCCAACAGCCCCAGCTTGTATTCCTTAACCACAGGAAAATTACTAGCTTGAGGTGATGCCAGTAAAAACACCACAACTTCCTCAAAACACTCCCTCCCTCTCACACACACATACACAAAGCATAGTTAAAAAAGAGCCTATGCAATAAAAACAGAAAACACATGCATTGTATGAAAATGGACCAAAAGTGGACATGCCTACTACAGAGCTTAAAGTTTTCAAATTGGCACCAAAGACAAAATTATTGGCAAAAACTCAAAATAAAACTATGATTAACTACTGAAATTAAATACAATGAGCAATGATAATTATCTGATATAATTAAAACAATTTGTACAGAGGTTTAAATAAGAATTAGCTGTACTTGAAGTATTGAACAACTTGAAGAACAGTGAAGGAAAGGACAAAAGCTTAGAAGGAGTCTCCAGTGTCCACGATCTGTACCAGTCCGGTGAAGGTAACGCTGTGAAATGTTTTATGGTAAAAGTTTTTTTTGTTTCCTTGGCACCATGTACATAAGGGTACATAATTTGATATGTGTAACAGGATTTTATTCAAAAGGTGTTCAGTGGGGCTGATTTCGTCCAGTGAAGAAAAAATGTAATGCTACAACATGCAGTTTCCCAAAGGAACAGTTTCACATATGGAAGTGACAGTCAGAGGGTGCACAAACATTTGTAAAGCATAATAAGTTAAATCAATAATCTTGGTCTGGAGACTGAAGCTGAAGGGCTGATGAAGCGAGATGGCACGTAGTCTAAAATGTCTGCTATATCGCCGTGGCAACAAGTGAAAAATGGCAGAAAACTGAAGTTGACATTTTTGGAGATTTTACGATGAGCTCGTAATGGAAATACCCCAGTGCTAGTAAAGATCAAAAAGCTAAATTTCCAATATGATCTATGATGTCCTACCACAGGTATCCTGTATGTGTGTGTGTGTGTGTGTGTGTGTGTGTGTGTAAACGCACTCTGAAGACAGATCAGGTTCTAACCTCAGAACAACTGGATTACATAAAGAGTGGCAGTAACCATCATCCTTTTTCTGTGTGTGTGTGTGTGTGTGTGTGTGTGTGTGTGTGTGTGTGTGTGTGTGTGTGTACACACGACCTGAGGAGCTCAGTTTTCAGTTTCTGACTCTCTGTAAACGAACAAATGGACCCCAGCAAGCACTGGCATTTAAGAGCGAATGTGTTTCCTTCCTGGCTGTAATACCGGTTCTATATGATGCCTGGATCTCTGAGAGCATGCTGGAGAGAAGCATATTGTGTTGCAGTGATGTAGAACCCATTATTAATACATCACAGTGCTAATTTGAGACTTTCTAAAGCAAAGCTCTCAGATCTACAACCACAACATTTTTGTGGTTTAAACCTGAACTGTATGTCCAAAAGTATTGGGACACCTAACTTTTTCCACCCACATCTGGCTCTTCCCAAAACTGTTACCACAAAGTTAGAGGCACACACTTGTACATTTTAAGATGCTGTAGCATTAAATTCTAAGAAACCCAAACATGTCCCAGCAGAGAAATTCCCTCTGCTTCATGAACAAACGGTTTACATGGGTTCAACCCTGTTGAACATGAATTGGAACCCTGACTTTACAAACACCATTGTATAAAAATAAATCTTCACAAAATCCAGTGAAACATCTTCCCAGAAAAGGCTTGAGCCGAGTGGTCAGATGACTAAAGAGCCGCCACATCACTCTGTTTAAGTAGATTAAACTTCATATATAGACATTTTTGCATCTAATCAGTTCCGCTCTCTTAATTGTGTGCTCTTTAGTCTGTAAAAGTCTTCTCTCTGCAGGCTCGCTTATACACATGTCGTAAACGCAGCGGTTTTTCCTGCGATAGATCAGCTCGTTTCCTGCTCTACATGACTGCAAAGAGGCCGTGAAGTCTCCCACCTGCAGGCTATTCGACATCATGGTGATTTCACACACTGATTTAGGGTCAGAGCGCACAAAAAAAACCCAGCGGAGCACTACTTAGACAACTCCGTGTCCTCTGGCACTACCAGCGATTCTGCTGGGCCTGAATACTGGCACACACACACAGCCACAAAAAAACACTCATTCACTGGGTATGTGGTACACTGGGCCTCTGATTGTTCATGCCCATGGTGCGAGTGTGTGGCTGCAAAAGTGATCAGTTTTTTTTTCTTTTCACTGTGTTGTTTTAATACAGAAGTTTAATACTTCCTGGTCAAGTTTGTCTTCCGCAAAACAGCAACTCGCTCGCTCGCTCTCCCATACACACACACACACACCTACCTATCTTATAAAAATATCAACCTGTAACTGAAGACACTTATAACACTGACACTTATTCCAGTGAGGTCATTTAGAGTAAGAAGAGAAGATGAAGGAAAGAGAATCAAACACACACACACAGACCTACAAAGAAAGACAGAACAAAGAACCACACAGACACACAACTAAAAAGTGACATATGGGGAGAGGGAGGGAGAGAGAGAGAGAGAAGAGGAAGACAGAAACAGAGAGAACGAAACAGACCAAAATAGAGAGACATGAAAAGAGAAAGAGAGACAAACACAGGTATAGAGAAAAAGACAGCGAACACAGGGACACACCTAGAAAAAGAGAGGGAGAGCAAGAAAGAGAGAGAGGGAGCGAAAAAGGGGCACACAGAGACACATTAAAAAAAACAGACAGAAAGAGAAAAGAGAAAGATGGAGAGGCTTATGAGCAAAAGAAGAAATATGACAAGAGTAATTCATCATCATAATAATCATCATCATCGCCAAGAAAACGAAATAAAGTTCTGTCAGCTTAAGCAGAAACTGACTGAATGTTAGGAAAAAGGAACCGGACCAGGCAGCAGAAAAGAAATCAAAATCCCAGCATAACGAAAACATGCACCATAAGAGGGGGTGTTTACTGGAAAAGAAAAGGCGAGTTTGGAATTGAAAGAAAATTCCAGAAGAATGAGCATTAAGAACCCAGGAACGAACAAGCAAAAAAAAAAAATAATAATAATACAGCCCAGGTGGGCAAAGTGAGGGCGAAGGGACGTGCAGTGTGAAGAAGCGTGTAGAGATCCGACTCCCACAGGCAAGCAGGAGAACACGTCACAATGCACAAGTGGAAAGAACTTCTGACCTGCGACTTTTCCACGAGGCTCAGCTAGACGAGACGATCCGTCTTTCTGGGAGAATTTATACAATTCTTCTGCTAGAGACAGACAAAGAGAAAAATAACAAAACAGCAGTATTATCATTGTGCAGAAATGTAAAGGTTCGGTAGGTGATTATGAGTACAGACGCTTTAAACCGGCATGCAGGATGCTTTACACATGCAGCATGATGCTTCACACACACACACACTCCCTAGGGGCATTGCTACTGACACAGAAAACACACAGACAAAGATAAAACCACAGAGAGAGAGATGGAGAGAGAGCGAGAGAGAGAGAGAGAGAGAGAGAGACACACACGCTATTGAGATTTGATTGAACAGGAAGAGAACAGTTTGAATGGGCAGCTGTGAATAAATGAGGGGTTGATGAGCTTTTCAGCCTCATAAAATACTCACAGTGACAGCATCAATCTGTTTGTGTGTGTGTGTGTGTGTGTGTGTGTGTGTGTGTGTGTGTGTGTGTGTGTGTTTGAGCGTGTGTGTATGTGTGTGTTCTTATTTATACACACTGTTCACTTTTCTCTTTTTTTCCCCCCAACCAACCATCATAATAAGAGCAGCATGTTGTGGCATGCAGGTGTGTATGTTTTCTAAAAGCAGTGAGATTCCACTCCTGGCATTTGTTCACGCTGACCCTTGTGAGTCGTAAACACACACACACACACACACACACACACACACACACACACACACACACACTCCCTAGGGGCATTGCTACTGACACAGAAAACACACAGACAAAGATAAAACCACAGAGAGAGAGATGGAGAGAGCGAGAGAGAGAGAGAGAGAGACACACACACGCTATTGAGATTTGATTGAACAGGAAGAGAACAGTTTGAATGGGCAGCTGTGAATAAATGAGGGGTTGATGAGCTTTTCAGCCTCATAAAATACTCACAGTGACAGCATCAATCTGTTTGTGTGTGTGTGTGTGTGTGTGTGTGTGTGTGTGTGTGTGTGTGTGTTTGAGCGTGTGTGTATGTGTGTGTTCTTATTTATACACACTGTTCACTTTTCTCTTTTTTTCCCCCCAACCAACCATCATAATAAGAGCAGCATGTTGTGGCATGCAGGTGTGTATGTTTTCTAAAAGCAGTGAGATTCCACTCCTGGCATTTGTTCACGCTGACCCTTGTGAGTCGTAAACACACACACACACACACACACACACACACACACACACACACACACACACACACACACTCCTAGCACTCATAGAAGCCTAGTAAAGTGACATCTCCATGCTAGCAGTACAGCTGACAAATAGATTATACGATGACAGAGACCCCACGCTGATGTCAGAGTAACATGTGACGGACAGCTCAGGTTCTATAATCTGATTGGCTGACCTGTAACCGATTTAAAACACCCATGAGCGCATCACAATCATTGATTTCTCTCATTATTGCCTTTAAACCAATTATTACTCTGCCCAAAATATATTCATCTTTGCCTGTTGCTTAGCAACTGAAAAAAATAATTTGTGTCAGTCTAGGGCTTGAGCAGGAAATTATAAATTAATATTACAAATAATTAATATATAAAGAGCTGATTATTTCTTTAAAAAGAATGACAGATCAGAGAAGATAAACAACTAACACCCCAAACACACACACTTTACACAATTACAAACATGCCATTGTTTTCTAAAATCGCATGCAAATGAAAGCGTTTCATAGCCTGACGGGAATAAAAGTGGGAATAAAATGGCTATGTTTATGCTGAGCTCAGTTCTTTAGACCTCGTTTATCAGAAGGACTCGTGGGAAACACTGTACGATCAACAGGAAACTCCTATCGCGTTACTTCACCCTAGGTTTTAAGAAGAGCAGACTATTCAATTATTCAGAGTGATGGAAATAAACAGAACATTGGCAGAGTGTTTACATTAGTTGCAAAATAACTAATATTGAAATACAGATGAAGACAGAAAGAGAACTAGGTGTTACAGCTGTTACAACACAGTGACCAAGAGTGGTGCAACAGAAATACGTGGTGTAGCTTGAGCAGACCGTCTGATGTCAGACGAAGAAAAATCATTGATCGGAGAGCGCGATCAAACGGCTCACGCAGACAAAATTGCATCACGTCTGCAACAAGCCAGTCTTAACAAGAAACTCTAGCGCCATAACCTTCTCAAAAAACACATCTGCCTAAGAAAAATTGTTGATATGTATTTTTATCCAAATAAAATGTTTACAGCTGCAAATGCTGAAATTATTCCTAGAGCAAATATAATAGTCTCTCCGAAATACTCAAAATTTTAAACTTTTAGGCCACGCCTCCTACCTGGGTGGTGATGCGAGAGTGATACCAAACATCTGAGAGGAAAAGTAATTCAGTCTTAAATGTAACTCCCGAAGTTAAACTGACCGCTCAACGCTTCCTACTAGCAGCACTTCCCAGTGAGGCATTTGTCCAATAAAAACACACTGCTGTAGCTACGTCACTCTGACACAGTACGAAAAAACGCGATCTGTACGCCGCTCACCCTGCCCCCCAACCATTTGTCAGCAATTGACAATTGTCCCCAATTATCCCCTCACACTGCTTCACACACACACACACACACACACACTCATTCAGTTGTATTGACTCCCCTTACTCACACACACTCCTCTGTGTCAGGTGTCAGCGTCTCACACTCGAAGCTATCGTGAACTTCAGGGGGCTGACAGCAGCACCAAATTGATGAGTTAAAGGTCAGAGTTGGCGTCTTGCTCTACAGATGGCGGAAACACGCTGACGTGACTTTAAGTGGCTGAAACAAAACGCATCGAAGAAGTTCGAGACGTGAGAGACGTCGTTCGTCCCCTTCTCTTATGACGGGGTCCTGAGAGACAGGAAGAGGAAGTGGAGGGGTCACGGGGCGCGCTCTTTATAACGTCCGATTTGAAGTGACTGGTCGACAGTTCGATTGTGGATGATAGGACTGAGACACAATGGCATCTAAATGACAGAATAGAGGATGATGCAGATGGTGTTTGACAAAACACTTGGAGGAAATAAAACCTCAGCATAGAGACATCATGTGGATATCTAAATCGGTTAACCGTGTGGAAAACAACCCGGGGTAACACAGTTAAACCAGATCAGGAAGCGGCATTATAAATGATAATTATGATGATAATAGCCAATTTCTATGGAAGGTGATTAAAACAAAATCTGCATAAGACATAAGTTACCAAGACAACAAAGTACATTCTTAATTTGACTGAGTTATGCAGGCATCCTTAATATTTATGTAGTCCATTGAATATTACTGATTTTTTTTTCAGTAATCTGTCTTTCCTGAATTTCCAGAACTTATTAAAGTTGACTGGTGATTGGACCCTTGAATATATTAAAATGGATGCGTTTTACACGACATGACACCATGTGGTCCCATGAGCCTACTTTGAAAACCATTAGCTTAACAAATCCAAGATGCGCCACCGTACTGCAGATTTGTTAAACCTGATCATTCCATTCAGGCTGATTTTGCTTTCTGGATTAGTATGTTTAAGATCCATGTTCATATAGAATTCAAAGAAAGATCAAAGCGTTCCTACTTGATTCATGAGCACATGAATCTGGGGAAATCACATATTGTTTATTTTAATGACTGAACTACAGCCAAGTACTCAAAAACAAAGAGAAAAAAATCCAACCAACCAAACAAACTCTGGCCTTTATCAAAAATTTCCATAAGTCTGGAAAAACCAGATGTCAGCATGACCAATGGTGAAAAGTCCGGGTTTAGCCATAATGAGTTGAAAGAGTCACATCATTAAAGTTCCCCTTTCAGCATTTTGGACAGCTTGGTAAATTTCTTGACACGCCCAAAACATTAATCTCTCACTCACTATCTCATTATTTCGTAGATTTGTTATTCATTGTATTTCTATATGACTCACATTTCTGAGTTGCATGACTCAGACCTGATGTCCTACAGGGACTTTGGAAGCGGGTGTGCTCTGACCTCCGTTGTTTTAGAGACGTGTCTGTACTTTTACACCAATTATGTCACATTTTCCTATACAGATGTGCCTTTGCGTAATAGTGTTGATTACAGGTTGGGAATCATGTCCAAGGAAACTAAAATCATTATAAGTCATATTTTAAGCAGTTCATCACAAATCCCTGCATTTTATTTGTACAGAATTTTACTTTTAACAACCAGGATATTCGGGGTGGAAATCCTAATCCAAAATCAGGATTTTGTAGCACAAGGACTGTGGTGTTTGTACAAACAATTGTCTGCTGTGCTGGAACAGCCTGAACTCAGATCCTCTCAGCCCTGACAGGGCCCCTGCTTATCCAAATGCATCGGAGTGTTAAAACAATCCAGGAAAAGTATAGAACGATCGCTCAGGGCGGCTCGATGATCGTTCTGCAACAGCACTTTTACAAGAGTCAGACGTGAAGACTACTTTTTATCCTCAGTACATAAAACCAGGGATTCCGTAAAAACTTATTTACCGCTCAGAGTTTACACAGATTGCGGGATTGTTGTGCAAAAGTTTACGGAGACTCCAAAACAACCGCTCACCACAAGAGACAGCAGGCACACACATCCTTCATCGAGTCATGAATCACGACATGAGAGCGGCGTTGATAGGACAAGTTTACATTTCAGGTGGGGGGTGAATCCTGAATTACTTGAGGGAAAGGTAAAAACAGTGTGTGGAGAAGAGGGGCAGCTTGAACACAACTTAATACAGAAGCATGAATGTTAAGTAGGCAGGGCTTTGTTTACAACCCAATCTCTCTTTCTGCTCTCTTCTCCTTCGCTTCTTTTTGGCAGGACATTTATCATTCTTCCAGACTAACAATCAAACGCCAACACAGGCAATACAATGGCCGGCTAAACTGGGGCCCTCACGAAAGAGTTGCTAGGAAACCTTTGATGCTTCAGTATTGGGGGGGTGGTATTTGGGGGCTATTGCAGCTCATCATGAAGCTCATCACTTATTAAAAAGCCAGGGGAGGACATGGTTTTGAATCCTGGTTTGTCACCAGCTGGTAGGAAGTCGTCTTATATGTGACACTTTTGTTCCAATTCCAAGCTGTCAACAACTTTTTGATCTGACGTGACAAAGCGGCTTCTGAAGCTTGTCTTCATTATAGAAGGACGTTGGACAGATGTTGGATTTCTGATCGAAAGGTCAGAAGTTTAAATCCCAGCACCACTAAGCTGCCACTGCTGGGCCCTAAAGTATAAGGTTCTTTGCCAAATGCCATAAAAACACAAAAACGTTTTACCCCACAGGCATAAATACGATGAACGGCCTGATCATATACTCGTATATCTTATGTATAGCCTTTACAATTGTGCTTAACTTGCTAACTCACAATACAATAGTAATATTAATGTATAGCCATTATTAAATTGTATATAACAGCATTATTACATTAATACTCTAGCTCTCACTAGTTAACGTGTTCAATCACATTTCTGGTAGGGACGGCACACGCACTCCCCACACTCGTTCTTTTTTTCTACGATGGTGTAGATGGTAAAAGAATCGGCCTGCTGTTTGGCGCCTGATGTAAATATGTGAATTAGATAAGAGCCAAGTCGTATGTATGCGTGTAGACAGACGAGACAATAAGCTCACGGTGTGAATGGGGAAGTAATGAGCGCAAGCTTCGGTGTGGTCGAATAAAAAAATGTAAAACCTTTTGACAACCAATTATTTAGTCAGAAAAGATTTGACTTTCTCTTTCTATTCTCTCTCTCTCTCTCGGTCATATGGTGAATTCGTGGCCTACATTCCTCTTATTGTCTTTGTGAAGAGCTGCAGCTCCCCAAGTGATATATTTTTGTTGGGGGGGGTTGTTTCAGCAGCTCCTCTGCAACATTTATTTCTGCTCATGATGATCTTGGATCAGAGTTGTGTCTGGAATAACTGTTCTAGGATCAGCTTAAAGAAAATTGTTTTTTTTTTTTTAAGGAACTGTTTCTAACAGAGATCAGCAAACACAGCTCAGCCAGCAGGACATGCAAATCAGGCTGCATGCAAATGCCACGCTCTAACAGTGGAGGCCTTTATGCTCTGTAGCAGTTTTAGACCGGAGTAACAGTCGTACGAGTGCAGGGAAGACGTAATTGCAGGCTTGCGATTACAGCCATGATGACATGCACTTGTGAGCTCATGCAGGAAAACACAGAGCGGCCGCTTTATTATAGAGCAAGGCAGCTGGGAAACGCTAAACAACCACCTACTTGTACGTCATGGTGTCGAGAGCCGATGGGTGATTCATTAAAAAGATCCCTAGGGTTCCACGTCTTAGACAGCTGAGAAGGAGTGCTTCGTGGTGATCTGTGGAGAAGAAGAAAAAAAAATACAGAGAGGAAAATAAACAATATTGTACACGTGATGGAAAAAAAAATAAACAAAAAAACAACTACCACTTATATCCACCCAAATAAATCAACAGCATTTCCAATACAACACTCAAATCTGGTAATAAACACATTTTCACATCCTTACCCTGAACACCACACCTCTATTCACAAACCCACTGACACATCTCTAATCTATACACACACCGGCATGTCTGCTTTTCTCAAACCTCTAAACCAAGCCAAAGCTTGACGGAAAGTGAAATCTGCCATCTTCACAGGGGACTTGGTCACCATGACGACCGGGGAGCCAAGGAGAATAAATAGAGCGTGTTGAGGAATTTCACCAGATTGAACCAAAAGAGAATATCAAGTGTGTCTTGTTTTCATATGGAAAAAGCATGTTATCAATAATATATATTACAGCTTGTTAATGTTTCAGCGCAAAGTGTTTATTGATAACATTTACTGTACAATTTCTGTCCTCAGAACAGAAGCGTTTACATATGTGTTACCGTGTAAGATGTAGAAATCATAGCTTCCTGTTTTAGGGGAAATAAAACACTACAAAACATGCAGTCAATGTTTCATCATAATAATTGCCGTTTATAATTTTCCTGGAACAACATTTCAAAAATGATTTTTATTCCTGATTACCAAGCAAAGTAGCCCTGTGTGTTTCCCATCGGTCATCCTTGCTTTAAGCCCCCTGCTTATCTCGGCATTACGCATCAAAATAGCAACGAGCTATTATCTTAATAGATCATACGACATGTCAAACAACTGGACAACGAGTTTATGAAGCTTGCCAAGGTTTACTGAGTAATGAATAGAAAACATTTTTTTAACTGTAACACTACATTCTCTGTTTTTCATCCTGCTATCAATCTATCGATCATGGAAAATAAAGGGTAGAATCTGATGACCTTATTCAGCACGCAGGCTCGCCTAATCCAATCAGCAGTCGGGAATTTGATTTACTGCCTCATGATTACATTGATCCTGACAAAGAGTTGAGAGCTGGACGACTGTGAGAACACATGCAGAGCCAGTATGATGTCCCCGTGCCTGGTCGCTGCCCTCCCCCGAGCAACTACACAGACTATATCCCTGAATGTTCAAAAGCAGAAAATTAGATATTACAGACTTGTAAGGACAAAATCAAATCAAAGTCAGAGGTGAGCAAATATCGTACGTGATCCAAGATCAGACATTTATCCGGCACGTGTCCAGGAGAAGTATATGTGAATGATCAAATTAGAGGCACAGGCACATCACTATCATGCTGTTTAAATACCAAAAATTGAGGGAAAAAAGAAGAGGGAAAGGACAGGAGAGGTCATGATGGATGGATATTTCTGGAACGATTTCAGTGTGTGCATGTAGGATGGTTTATAAGAACAGGTTATATTTAAAAAGAGACATGGATCACTCAGAATACGAATATGACCTGTCAAAACAGACGAATGTGTGTGTGTGTGTGTGTGTGTGTGTGTGTGTGTGTGTGTGTGTGTGTGTGTGTGTGTGTGTGTGTGGACACTGATAGAACACTGTCCTGTCCGGTCTACTGATGTATTTTATCTTTATTTGTCATGTTAATATAGAAAAAAACCTTGAAAAGATCTTATACACTTGAAAGACAAAAGTTTGTGGACACGTGACCATAAGATTGTGTTTTTGGACATCTTATTCCACCTTTGTTCATATAATCACCTCCACTCTCACATTTGTGCTCATTCTGTCACAAGGGTGTTAGTAAAGTCAGATACTGATGGAAGATTTGAAGGCCTGTGTACTCCATAGGATTGAGGTCAGAACTATATAGTAGGCCACTCAAGATCTTCTACTTAATCCTATGTAAAGCATATCTTCATGGCTCAATGCACAGAAACATCGTCATGCTGGGACAGGATTGGGTCTCCTATTTCAAGTGAATAGAAAATTGTATTGCTACTGCATCCAAAGACGTCCAATACAATTGTGTGCCCCCAAATTTTTGCTAACAGTTTGGGGAAGAACCACAAATGGCTGGAAAAAACAGATGTCCTAATACATTTTTGTAAAGGGGGAAGCAAGTTCAGAACAAATTTAATCAGTGAAAGAATCAAAGTGATAAACAAAGAATCCTGTTTATCCAGTCTTGGGTCACAACTTCACTTCAAAGTTTTACTCCAAGGTCTGCTGACTGGTTACTCCACATTACAAAATTTCCCCAAAATGCTTCACCCACTCATCCAAACCTCCCAGATTTACTTCCCGTCAAACCGGAATGTGGCCAGTATTCAGTCTGTAAGTGTCTGTCCAGCTGTGATTGAGTCTCATTCTGACTAATGAGAAAGACGTATGGGAGTAAACGAGAGCATGATTGTTGAAAGGACCTCATCCGCAGCAGACTGCCTTCGGGCTCTTGATTCTCATGGGAGGAGCATTCGAGTGACAGCATCCTCTCATTACGCTTTCAGTACATCTGCTCCATAACCTACTGCACAACACGCAATCACACCGATGTATGAAATGATAATCAGTGGATTAGGTTATGATTGTTACCATAGGGGTCGAAGGTCCAACCTTACTGCAAAGCCAGGAGCGGGGCTAGTCTTGACCTGCGGCCTCAGAGACGAGCGCTGAAAAGACGCACACTGTGAATAAGACGCTACTGAGGAAATCGATTTCCTGAGGCTGTTAGCCAGAGCTTTAGCTGATGCCTTGAGCAAAAATGGGCGCGGCTCCTTCGCTTAACCTGGTTTGATGCAAGTCAGAAAAACAAGCAAAAACGTATTGGCACAAAACGAACCCTTTTGTTTGATCCTGTTTATGTTTAATCATAATGAGTTTTACCATGACTTAATATTACTTACTTTTCTGAATTACATGCTACAAACATTAGTCATAATCATCTGGATGAAGCCAGGCAGACGTTTTCAACCAGACAGACTGATTAGCCTGCAGATCCCAATCTTTTATGATCTTGAAACATGCAGGTATAAAAGAATGAGAGAGAAATATGCATATGTTTGACAGAAGACTCTCCTGCTTAGTAAATCACCTTGCTTCTTTTATATTCCACTATTTTATCACATTGTAGCTGGGTCAACTTCTGGACAACCCGCAAAAAATATAAAAATTTAGACCTGCCAAATTGTGGTCTGGTGGTTTTGCTAATGACATTATAATTTGTCACCTCACCACAAAACTGCACAAACCAAATCACCTGTATATTTTCATCTTTAAACACACTACTCCTACATCCATTACTGACTCAGCAAGTAACTAGAAACCAAAATCAAAGAAATGTGAAATGACATCAGACCGATACGCGTATGCCACGCCCTGTAGTAATACAATAGAAACCTGAGCTGTGTGGGTAGAACAGTAATGTGAAAATGTTTACTGATGCGTCCTCATGTTTTATATTTAAATAAGCAACATTCTACCATAATCCGCCTGAGAAAACCTTGGACCTCTGAATAAACCCTGCCTCCAGTTCCAACGTCTGACATTGACATAAGTCCTGTATTTAACCTGAATTCGCTTTTGTTCTCGTTCACATTTGCCTAGTCGACTAATTACACGTCCATCTGACCCGGATTTGTAATGTCCGTTTCTTTGTGGCAGAAAAAAGTGGGTCACGTTTCACATAGAACGACTGAATTTGTAAAATTCCTGTTTGAACGCACAAGAGGCAGAAAAAAATTATTTGATTTCATGCTGATTAATTATAAATATTTCCCTGTTTCCGCGTAAACCTTGACACACGATGGTTTGTCAACTCAAGAATGAGCAAAGTTAATAATGCATATAGGAAAAAAACAGGAATATTGTACTTTACAGTAAATTCAGTCTGAGGTCAAGTGCTTAAAATGAAAAGCATCCTTATTTTGTAGGTTTCAACATTTAATTATTTACTGTAACAAAAAGGGAAAATAAAATTCTGTGTGTATTTGCAATGTATACATGAAAGAAGCATTTGAACTAGATAAAAAAAATAATTAAGAGATATTTAGTTTATATTTCATATTAAAAAAGCAGATGGCACAAGGGTGGGTGATTTGACTAAAAATCTCATCATAACATCTTAAAAAAAAAAAATAGATACCTAAAAAATGTATTTCCTAGATATGTAATATGCTGGTTTTCTAACTGTGGAGTTGAATTTATAATGAATAAACAAATGTACCATATATAAAGTGTACTTTAAAATAAATTTTTTCTTCAGTAATTTCCCCTGCATCACTCTCCATAACAAAACTTTCTTTCAGCTTCTCCCGTTAGGGGTCGCATCAACGGACCATCCGCATGTTTGATTTGGCACATGTTTTTACGCTGGATGCCCTTCCTAATGCAACCCTCCCCAATTTATCCGGGCTTGGGACCAGCACTAAGGCTTGTGCAACCCTAATGGTTGGTTCCCTGACCGGGGATCGAACCCGGGCCGCAGCGGTGAGCGCGCCACATCCTAACCACTAGACCACCAGGAAACCAATCTCCATAACATTTCTTAGTATTTTCATTTTGCATATATGGTAATGAAGGGGCATGGTTTATTCATCCTGGAATTCTCTGTTGCTCTGCAGTAAAGTGTGTATTTTGCAAAGCGACCTGAGTAATAACATTTCTGATTTCCCCCACCCCCCCACACACACACCCTCATTTACAATCAGACCCAATCTGTGAAAACTAACACCTGACTGACAGTATTACACTGACAACATGCAGAAACACAGAGACCTACATTACACACACACAACTCTTCTATCCTCATATGCCCTAAATCATAATGTTTATACACTGCATTAAATCTGCACACATCAGTGTGATGCATGTATTAGGCTGCAGAGGACCAGAATTGTAACAAAAGGTCTTATGTTGTGTCGTGTCATGTTGGCGTATCCCCCAGACTATGTCACCGTAGAAACGCTTTGAAGTCGTAGATAGCGCGTTAGACAACATGCTTTGATCTAAAACTGGGCGGAGCCAGCAAGAGGACGATTTAACCACAGACACAGAGCTCATGGACAACAGAAGGAAATCTAATAATTACACACAATAAAAAAAGTACAGCCCACACACACACACACACACATATATGCACACAGGTGCTCTGAAAGATGTTCTTGTTCTTTTCCCAGCTCATCTCCAAGTTCATAGCAACAAGCTGATAAACAAGGCGGCCAAATTGACGAACAAGACAACATGCCTTTTCTCGTTTATTTACCCATAAACTTTCCTGTTTATATAATTTTTTGCACTAATGCAGCTTTATAATAGAGATCACTTTCACTCACCACCTGAGCGAGAAAAATCCCGGACAGAAAAAAACAGACAGCTGAATGCATCATGGAATAAAAAATTCATGAAAAAAAGCAAGTAGATCTTCCCAGAATAGTGAGCATGTTCCTGGTCCATTAAAACATCATCTCAGAGTCGAACAGGGATCTCCACAGCGAGCGATGTGTAAAGAGCTACACACTTACATGCACACACACACACTTTTCCCTCCCCCAATGTGTGAGAAGGTTACTGGAGCAGCAGGGGGAAAAGCCCTACACAGGAGGCATGACTGAGTAGACGGAGAGGAGCCCCTACAACAAACCTGACAATAAAAACCCTCCTTAACCTTGACTGCTCACGTTCCCTCTCTCTTTCCCTCTCTCTCCATCCCCTTCTCTAGTCCTCTCTGTGTCTCTTACATTTTAAACACAATTAAATATTTAAGTGGGATCAGAGACATGGAGACGTCAGCGGAGGAGAAACAGAGAGCTGCATCGCTTCACACACATGTGCGTGGTTCAGAGGGGGGCCACAGTGACAGCTTCAGACAATAGCACTTAGATCAGCTGCTCTGTGTGTGTGTGTGTGTGTGTGTGTGTGTGTGTGTGTGTGTGTGTAAAAAGAGAGAGAGAGAAAGGTAGGGAGAAAAAGAGAGAAAGACAGACATGCCTAGAAACACAGACAGGAGTGCTGAGAGAGACAAAAAAAGCAGATACTGAGACAGAGAGAGATATGCAGAGGGGCAGAGAAAAAGACAGACAACGTCAAAGACAGAGACATGTGTAGAGAAACAGAGAGAGAACAAGATAAAGAGTGTCGGAGTGGGACATAGAGAGGTACAGACAGAGAGAGAGAGACAGGTAAAGAAAGACAAAAGATATGCAGAGAGAGACAAAAATAGATCAATAAAAATTAATTATTACATAATTATTGTTGTTAATTATCTTTTGGCTTAAAACACAGACATAAAACACACAGATCCATAAAAACATGGCTTCAAAATATGTAAAAAAATAAAAAAAATAAATAAATAATTCTTACTTCAGGAGCAAATACGCAAATCTACGACTGATCCGGCTAAACATGCAGCTCTGCTGTTACACACACGATCTAAAAACATCAACAGCAAACAACAAATCATGCTCCTGTGCGAGTGTGGTTTTCTGGGTGGCAGGACATTAGCCCCAGCCCAAAACCATGAGCAAAGCTGCTCTCACACAAAATAAGGGTTGATTTACAAGCAATCATGATACTCAAGACAAAAAACACTGCTTCAATATGCTTCGATCATGCCGATCGAACATGCTTTCAAGCAGTGGGGGTTTGGAGGGAGGGAATCAATGTCCTTCTTATGAAATTGAACGATGCTACACGTGAATGCCTTGTCATTGCTCCTTGTAGCTATTTGCAGAATCTCTAAATTAAACTCAGCTTGATTCTTTTGATTTGTCTGCGATGTTGTTTGGTTTGAAACTGGCAGAAAAACAATTAGGGAACGAGCTAAAAATCTAGGACTATCTAGGACTGTGGACATCTCCAGGACCCTGGAGGACACATGGCATTTGTGTAGCATTATAGTTTCATATACTAAATAGATAAATAAATTCATTAGGGATGAAACAATTCAAGTAAATAAAGATATTTGTATGAAAAAATGCTTCGAGGCATATTATTATGCTTAATTGAGTCCATTTAACTATATGTATATAGTAGTGCGTGTGTGTGTGTGTGTGTGTGTGTGTGTGTGTGTGTGTATATATATATAATATATTTTTATAAAGAACTTATCCAATCACTCGATGGAATAATTGGTAGAATACTTAATTACTAAAATAATTGATAGCTGCAGCCCTAAAATAAATAAAGACAAAGCAAAAACAAATGCACATTTTATTCAGGTTTTGAATTAATTCCAGCATTTTCTCACTGCAACTGACTCAACACTCAAAAGAACCATCTCACTTCTGAGCTTGATCATTGTGCTCTAACCTGCCAAAAGAACCGCACTGAGACGGAGAACCTTCACCACATTCCAGTACTATATACATTTCCCAAATCCAATTTGTTTCCCTCTCTCTGTACCTACAACCTCAATTTCAATCGACAACACTCCTCTCTCCGTGTCAATCGTTCTGGAAGAGTGAATGCAGATCCTGAATCAGCTTTGTTTGTGCACCATTTAAATTACATCAGGTCAAGGAGTCAATTGTGTGGAAGTATCCACCCGATCCACTTCGTACCCCCTCCCCACCCCTCCTGATATAATCCTCTCTAGCACAGTCTGTGTTTTTATGAAGGGAAAGGCTGAAAATATGGAACTTTGACAACACATTCCATACGCTCACAAATATTTTCTCTGGACCGGGTTTTAGTGGATGTGCAGACGCGAGTCAGCTCTTCACTTACTGGCCAATAAAAAAAATTAAACAATTATCCCCTTGTGATCTGACAGCTGCACATTTGTCATGATTACAGATCTCAAAGCATTGCTCGATTGAGGATTTATAGCCCTGTTTCTAGGTGCAAAATCATTTGCTCAACCTATTAACTGAAGTAACGAATACAGCAGTGATCATGGATCCACACCTCAACTGCCTTGAGAAGATTATTTTTCCAGATTGCAGGATATCCTGAAGTCGAGGTTTATCCCTTTTTATTTGTGATTGAGTCGTTACATCACTTGTTACAACAGCTACATGCGTTCACTCCCGTATTCATAGCTCACAGATTTTCTGGGTGACTAAGAAACACCAATGCACAAACTCCTCTATCCTGGGGAGCAGTAACATAAGAACTAGAAAATTAATCATCACCTTGTGACCAGTTCTGATTGAGAAAAATATTTTTGTTATAACGGCAACCAAAAAGAAAAATTTCGATCATAAGATGTGGTATTTGCTTTTTAAACATCTCATTCCACATTTATTCCTCATTTGACGTGGTAATAACCTCCACTCCGCTGGGAAGATGTTTTAGATTTTACTCTTTTAGCCACAAGGGTTTAAGTAAAGTTTGCTCTCCAATTTATGAGCTCTATAGCTCTAATGCACAGGGGCATCGTCGTGCTGAAATAGTTTTAGGTCTCCTAGTTCAAGTGAAGGGAAAACTGAAGATTACTGCATTCAAAAACATCCTATACAATTGTGTGCTTCCAACATTGTGGTAACAGATTGTGGAAAAACCATATATGGCTGGAAAAGACAAGTTTCCCAGTACTTTTGTTCATATATCGTAGGTCAATATCGATAAGGGTGTGTGTGTAGAACCAGCTGCAGTCTCTCTTTTAACAGGGGTAGAGCTAAGTTCGATCGTCTCTAGCCACATTGTGTGTGTAGCCTATACGACAATGGAGGCAGGTTGAGACAAGGCCAGGTCGTGTCGCCTCCCCTTCCCCCTCACACTGCACAGCTTTTAAGGCTTTATGCCACTGCATTGCCGTGGAGAATCCAAACTGGAATCCTGGCATGCGAAAAGCAAAAGAGGCGCCTCAAATTTATGTCCTCCTGCAATGCAATCACAGGGCAATAAAAGCAATAAAAACGCTCCGTTTCGCATCCATTTTTGGTTAAATGGTATATGTGTGCTTATAGTTTATTTAGCTTGGTCTTATTTAAAGATGCCAGTGCATCATTCCCAGGGTTTGACAGATCCTTTTGCTTTTCCCATGACAAGCCACTAAATAAAATTTCTATTCTTTACTCATAAATCATGAGCCGTATGCAGACGTCAGGACCTTATTGCTCATGTCATCAGGGTAATAAAAATATATCCTAAAGGTATTTTCAGAGAGGCCTCGTGGTAAACGGTTTATGTAATAATTTATGACTTTTGTTAGTGTTAGATATATAAATATTTCATTGAGGTTCAGCTAAAAGGAGTCGTGCACTTTCAGACACATCACCCAAAAAAATTATCATACACAGGAAGGGGAGTTACGCTTACCATGCCAGAGAAGAGATCCATTAAAAGTACATATTACACATTTTTTGTTACATCCACAGATCACACATGTTGAATTAAAAAAATAAAAAATGCTGCTTAGAAAACCTCAAATTCTAAGCCTCATCATGTAAAACCTAGTTATAGGTCTGACACTGGAGACTCCTTCCACCTGCTCATGTAGAACGTCTGCGAGCTGTTACTATGGAAACGTTATCATATTAGAACAAGTGCTCAGATACAAACCTGGGATTTTAATTATAAACTTGCTAAACAAATCACAACAGAGAATCCAGAAGCTCTTTAGTGTGTAAAAAAAAACATACTGATTAGAAAATGTCGAATTTTTAGATACAATACAAGGCCAGTATTGAGATACCTGAATTTTCCAGACAAATGTGGTTATTTACCCAAACTGTTATTACAAAGTTGGTGGCACACAATTGTATAGGAAGGACATCAATGCAGGATCATTATATGCTCCCTTTACTTTAACTAGGATACAAGGAAACCTGTTCCAGCAAGCCAGCTCCACAAAGATTAGGTTTACGTGGGTTTGAGTGGAAGATCTTGAGTAACCTGCTATAGTGCTGAATGAGCACAAATCTCCACAAGTACACTCCACAATCTAGTGGAACATCTTCCCAGAAGAGTGGAGGTAATTATTACAGCAAAGGTATCTTAAATGTGGAACGGGATGTTCAGTAAGCACAAACGAATCTTAAATGCAGGTCCACTAACTTTTGTTTATATATTGTATCTTTAGCAGTAGTAATTAAATGAAACAAATCATGAAGGCTAAATAGAACAACAAAAGAAGTCTTTATCTTTTTTAAAAGCCAGCTTTCAACAAGAACTAATTATTCTTATCCTGAAGCTACACTCCACTGATCCTGTTTTACTTCAAACACAGATCGAGTTGCTACCAGACATCCATGAAAAAGTCTGAGGAGAGGGAAAGACCATGTCCAAAAATCCTTCAAGGCACCAAAAAACAATACTGTTGACAAATGTCAACATCACAAGATTTCAACCCGTCTGCAGGGCTTGGTTCTGCAGTAGAATCATGTGTATAGCCCCAATCCATCTGTGAAAACTCAAAATGAAAAACCAGTAGCTGTTTTAATTCAAGGACTGTAATGAAACCTCAGTCTAGAAAATTCTTTAAATCTAATCAGGCTTCTTTTTTCCAGGAAACCAAGAGTAAAGATGGACGGATATAGAGACTGAACATTCAGTGGGATTTCACAACGCATCTGAGCGGGCCTCGTGCTTCTAGCAGCCAGCAAGCTGATTAAACAATTTACTTTTGTAGCAAATGAAGCGGATTTAAACAGTTACGCTAAAAACTTACAGAAGGTTACATTATAGTAAACAGCCTTATTTTAGCCCTTTTCCTAATTCGTATTACACAAACTCACTGGTTATAACGCTGAGAGGTTCCCCTGGACCACTGCAACCTTCTTTCCCCACCATGCAAAAAATACCAGATTCATAAAGATCTCGCAAACACCCCTACAACCATAAAGTTTGTAGACACCTGATTATGAGATCTGTATGTGCTTTTTTAACATCCTATTTTACATTTAGTCCCTGTTTGTTATAAGACCTTCACTCTTCTAGGAAGATGTTCCACTAGATTTTGGATTGTGGTTGTGGAGATTTGTGCTCAATCTAATTAAAACGCACCATTTCGAAGCTTCTTAGGTCTTAACATTTCTTAACAAACCTCATGATCCCCCACTCCCCCCGGTCTGAATTTACAACGCACAAGACAACAAGCGACTACATGACAATTGCATCCATTTTGTTGTATTTATCAATGACAACATTTTTACAAAATTTTATTCGCTCGGAATGAATCAATAATAAAATGTATTACCCAAATAAATAAAAAAATACCACATACTACATTCATTCTGTAAATTTCATTCAATGCATAAATATAAATAGAATGCAAAATTTCTCCCTCAAGCTGATGAAGGCCGCCTCATTTATTGTAATTACACATTAATAAAATCTGGCAAATCATTAAGAGATTCTAAGAGATGACTAAAATAATATAACCCCTGTAGAAGGAGGAAGAGATAGCATGTGAGAGTGTGTGTGTGTGTGTGTGTGTGTGTGTGTGTGTGTGTGTGTGTATACGAAACTTTATACAAAAGATTTGTTGTCTGAAAAGATTTTAAAATGTTCTTACATTTTTTTCCCTCTTAGACTGCACAAACATCACATCTCTGACCTTTCATCAATTGCTGACGACCATGAGAAATACGAGACAATACAAACACTGAAAAAACTGAACATGCGTCCAGCTGAGCCTTCAGAGGACGGGTCATTAACATGAACACCAAACTCTTGTGTACCTCTCCTGAGTTTTGAGCAATCTCCTGGCATGAGGAGCTGATTGTAAATCAATTAACCACACCATTGCTTTTGAAGGTCAGACAAAACATGCATAAAAATAATCTTTGTGCTACCAGAAGGAGTTCTGAACTTCATCTGCACATGCGAAGGCTTTCTCACGGGTGAAAAACTTTGCTAGCTTTCCGTTCCATATCTTTAGAGGTCATCGTGCTACAGAAAACAAACTCTGCTTTAATTTTTTAAACAAGAAAAACTTACCAGCGGGCTAATCTGTGGCATGTGTCTAATTCCAGAATTTTTCTACCAGATGATCTAAAGAGTTTGGTTGAACACGTTGTTCTGGTCTAAACTCTGAGCCTGGCCTTTGTAATTGACCAAGACGAAGTTTGTAATTTGTCTAATAATGGATGCGCCTGGCTCAGAGGTGGGGGCAACAGGGAATCTGTAGCCAAGTGGGTACTTTCCAGGGTTGTAACAGAATAAGGGCACCCACCTGTCTTACCACCGCTGTTCCTACTGCTCCATGTACACACACACTAAGTAATGTTGGCAAAGTGACACAAAGCTCGCCTCTATTCGCTGTCTTTGTAAAGAAAGATATACTCCGTCTGTGCATTGTCCTCCCTAAATAAAGTGAGGGAAAGGAAAAGTGGTCATGTTTACCTGAAGACAGGAACGGAGCTCGGCTGGCTTCGCTTTTCCGCTGAGATAATGTTTTACTAGGACATGTGATTACTGAAAAATCGAACGGGCAGCGATGCCCATTGACTTTTACAACCAACCTGATAAATCCTAGCAAACAGACATCACAATAAAATCTATCCAGTGATCCTTATATGCTTTCTAAACCATACTGTCATTTAATCTACAATAAAAAGATGGTAGAACCTCTTACTAGAACCTAAGTGAGAAAATACATCCCATACTTTGGGATGAATTGGAACGCTGACTGCACCCCAGGCCTCCTCACCTCACCCTTGTAGCAGAATGAGCACAAATCTCCACAATCATCTTACCAGTTTTTATAACAGCAAATTGGGACTAAATGTGCAATGCAATGTTCAAAAAGTAACACATACCAATCTTGTGATCAGGTGTCTCCAAACACTTGTCTATATACTGTACATCATGCAATAGTTTCCTGATACATGTGGTTGAATATTTGGAATTAAATACATGACGACACTTCGAGAAGGAGTTCTGATTCCATCGTGGGTGTTTTTATTACAGATTCAAGTGAAATTGCACCTAGTAGGCTTCAAAGCTAATGTTTTACTACTTAACAGAGCATGACAGAAAAGGCAACCCAACAGGTCCGTTTGATCCTTTCTATCCGTCCAGCATATAAACACCACCATGACAATCTCATGCTGGACACTCCTTCTGTAAACTCACTCATCTGCAATGTAACGTGCATTTAATTTCCATCATGCATCGCCATGAAGTGTTAAAAATACCATCAGTGCAAAATCAAGATAAAAAGCAGTAAAAAACATGTGACGTCTATGCAAAAATACAAGCCTCGCCTCATCAAAATAAAGTGCCTTGAGGATATCAGAGGGGAGTAAACTCATTGTGGAATGACGAGCCTGATGGCATGTACTCTAATTAACTTCCACGTGACTGACGTGACTGGAACAAAGGACGAGGGCTATGAATAAGAACAAATCATTCAGTGAATAACGCATGAGTCAGGCGGCACGGGTGATGGGAAAGCCAAGCTAGCTAACTCCTCTTCTTTTTACATGCCAACCATGAGAACTTCCATGAAAATGAAAAAATTGCCATTAGGAGGCACTTGAGAGCCTATCATAATTGTTTAGTGGATGGTGAACATCTAATTATATGCAAGATGTATGGAAAGAGTCTCCAGTGTCAGTGCTTTGCAACAATCAGAAGATTTTCCACCACAGGAAAGTCTTCAGAAAGTGTTTTTTGAGTAACACAAGCATCAAGAGAAAGTGAAGGGGAAAATAGTTTATATCTGCTATAATCTAAGCAAACGTTTGGGGAAAAAAGTAAGAGAAGCCCAATTGAGATGGTATAGACATGTGGAGAGGAGGGACATGGGGTATATCAGTAGGAGAATGCTGAGGATAGAGCCGCCAGGAAGGGGAAAAAGAGGAAGACCAAGGAGGAGGTTTATGGATGTGGTAAAGAAAGACATGTAGGTAGTTTTCCTGTTGTACTATTATAGAAATAAGAGAATGCTTTAATTTAACCTAATCAGTTTGTACAGCGCTTTTAATAAGAGACATTTTCCCAAAGCAGCTTTACAAAGATAAAGAGGCTATAAAGTTAGAACTTATTAGTGCCTATATGTTTATCCCTAATGAGTGAGCCCATGGCAACTGTGGCAAAGAAAAACTCCCTGAGATGATATAATGAAGAAACCTTGAGATGACTCCAGAGTTTTATCATTGTTGAGGTGTGCTGCTCAGTAAGAGGTGCTCACATGCAAAACTGTTCATGCAAACTGCGGTCTCAAACCAGTGTAACAGACAGTTATTCATTACAACCAGTGTAACAGACAGTTATTCATTACAATCCAAATCCATCCTCAAAGCTCTTGAGTTGCTTAGTAACTTCAAAGTCTTTTTGGAAGTCGAAAGATCCGTGATTGAAAAATGACTTGTAACAAATGCTTGGAATCAAATCAACTCGTCACTGAATGCAATTTTTACCTCTATATTTGACAGGAATCAACTTCAACCCATTACATGAACGTCTTTTTTTCAAATCTGATCCAATAATAATTAAAACAAGCAGACGCTTTCCTGGTTTGTGTCTCATCGCAAACGAGAACACGTGAAGCCTTCAGGGTTTAGGTCAAATCTGGTCTTAACTTTACGATCCGACATGATTCAGAAGATGACAGATGAACGAGTTATGCATGTTTTCAGGTATTTATCCGACTTTTAAAGATAACCAGGTAAGAATTATTGCCTAAAGAAGCCATACAGATGCCATGTTAGAGCCATGTTTATAAACTTATTTTACGAGATGCACCATTTTCAAGGTGCCGTGACCCGGACCAGTGCGTGATTCATTATTTTCCTATTTCGTCATTCCACCTGAAGGGTTTTTATTCCACTTATACCACAGATTTTAAGTGTCTCAGTGTTTTCTCAGTGTATTTGAGTCCTAATTTTCCTGACAGAGTTTGGTGACTTGATGTTCTTCGTTCCAGCCAGAGTTAAATCCCACCAAACACACACACACACACACACACACACACACACACACACACCTTGCACTTCTACAGACTACACTCCAGACACAGAGGCTTTTGTTAAAGAACTAAAAGCATCATTTTGACTTGACTTTTATACCAAACACACCCTGAGTGACCTTTCAAATCAGGTCAGATAAATATTAAATCCTTTCTGTGGAAACCTGGACCCTAAAAACCGAGAAAATTACCATTTAAGTGCTATTCAAGTGACCAAATTAAAAACATTAGTTAGCAAAACCATATTAGCAAGTTGAAGCGAGAAACTGTTACTATGACAACCGAAATTACCTCAGGAGGAAAAAGCCACTCAGCCGCCGCTTCGGAAAACACCTCATTTATACCGAATTATTATAAAATAGAATTACATAAACCTGGTTAGTGGGGCACTCGGAATGTCTCCGCGGGGGTTTGGTTTGTAAACGGAGGTCAAAAAGAGAGAAAAATCCCGTTTTAATGGGAGAAAAAAAAAAAAAAACGCTGCGCGTGAGCACCTCAGTAACAAGTGCACGCGAGCGCAAAGTCCAGCTAACAGCAGCTCGCGCGCCGATATTTCTCACGTTATTTATTTGGGGAGTAAAAAATAGAACAATAAATACAATAGACAGAATTAAACGATTAATAAACGCACTAACCTGGTAATTAAAATGCTTTTTTTTTTCGAGTCCACCGGCGATTTTAAAGCAGCTCACGGTTGGCGTGAAGAAGCGTGACAAGTCAGGCAGAGCGGCTCAGCATGGCGGAGTGGATTCAAACACCCACATGGGTTGCCAGATTGAATAATACAACCCATTCCTATTACCTATTCCCATTGTAAACACGATCACACATTTTTTAAATTTTGTTTTTATTAACAAAAAACAAAAAAAACCCAGATTATTTTGGTGATTATTTTCTTTTTCCCTGAGTAAAAAAAAAAAAAAAAAAAAATGTAAACAAAATGACCATCTTGCTACAGCCACTCTAATTGGACACCATACAATCCTATAATAAAATCTTCATTATTCATTAAAAAAATCTTTTTTAAAAATTGGTTTTAACATATATTTTGGTTATTTGTTTTCTTATCTGAATAAAAAAAAAACATAGGGTTGACCATCTTAATGACCATCCTGTTACAGACTCTCTGATTGGATACCAACTCTTTATAAAAACAGGATATTATTTTTTTTTTTTTACATTTTTTAGAAACTAAAATAAATCTATATATTTCTTCATTCACAAAATAATCATTTTAATACGTTTTTCAGCATTTATTTTAATGATTCTTTTCCTCATCTGATCTAAAATATCCCAGAAAATCTAATCGTCCAATCTTGTTGCAGCTTCCCTGATTAGACACCATACAGGATCTTTCTCAAACGTTTTCTAGCATTTATTTGTGTGAATACCATATAAAAAATATAAATAGAGAAATTATTTTTGACTAGAATGAATGCTAAAAGAAAACCCCATTAAGAATCAGCATTACTCTTAATGTCAAGTATCATCGGTTGCATGTACAAGAGATTTGTCATGATGTGCTGGTGCTTGAAAAAAAAAAAGCTATAAAAAGTTCTAAATAAAATAATAAAGTATTAAATATGGACGTTATAACAATGATCTTGAAAACGATCAAATATTTTCTTCATATACTTAAGTTCTATAAGTTCTAACTAACATCATCAATCAATAACAGAAAGTCACTGATCATTCAAAAAGCTGCATTTTCTTCTTCATAGAATCATCAATAAAGGAAATAATGCAACTTCCTGTTGAAGTTTTTTCATGTGAAATCTACATATTTTTAGAATAATGAATTTGTGGCAAAAGCATGTTTTAAGCAAAGATTTTAAACTGATCTACACATTCATGCAAAAATATGATTTTTGCAGCACTGTAATGATTTTGTTTGCATATAAAATGTATTGGCAGCAAATGTTGTTTATCTTGTGTAAACGTTATACATACATGAATGCTTTAAGTTGATTTTAATCAAACTTTACATACCTGTTTCTACATGGAAGAAAAACAAATCTCATCCCAATAATGGAGTCACTCATGAACCAAGAAGTAAATAGTCACTAATGCACCCAAATGCAACTAATGCAACTAAAACCTATGATATGTAAGCAGTATTATATCACAAAGCAACTAAATTATATGTATACATTCAAAGAAACAGCTGTTGCCTTCAAGGAGACCACAAGAAAATGTTCTCATTTTCTCATGTGAACATTTCTCATTCGTACCAACTGCTATTACAATATTGAATGTAATATATGTACATATTGAAATGTATATATATGTGTGTGAATGCAAGTTTTTAGATTGTTATGCTGCTCTTATGTAATTTTGTGTTGTTTTTGAGTTGTTATGTGACATCCGTGTTTGTACATGAAGCCAAAGGCAAATTTCCACTCTGTGCACAATAAAAGTAACGAACTAATGTCTTCTATTCTGCACAAAACGCACTGATGTTTAGGGCACAAATACCTTCTTATTATGTCACATAAAGCTTTCTGTTTTCTTCAACAATAAATAACTACAATTCTCCAATACAATGTGTTTGCATTAGCTAATTCAATAAAGGAATTGTTAGCAGCCTTTACATTTTTAACATGTTTTAGTAGTTTGATAACCATCCTGTAACAAGTTTTTTGATTTTATAGTTATTTTTTCTTACATCAGTGTAATTAAATTGGCCCTCTTGTGGCAATTAGGCGCATAAACCTGTTTATTATGAGAACAAAATGCACAACAAATATCCAATAAGCATTCTTTATTGCACTGGGGAACTGGTAATCACTGTAAATATTAATAGTAATAATAATTTGGCTGTCTTTCATAATCATGAGAGCTCAGACTTTAACTCCAACTGTATTTATACTAAATATATACTGTACACGTATGGACACCAGTTTCTCTACACACTTTAAGCAATTAGGCTTGAAGCCCTATGATAGATTCAATATAAAACCAACAATTGTGAATAGGAAATGAACCAGTCTTCACTGTACTGCAAAACGATCACACAGTTGATAAATTCTGATCCAAAAACTGCAACCAGAATTGAGAGATTAATATGATCAATTGCACAGATTAGTAAAATCTTGCTGCAATGTAAATGTGATGTAAGTGAAAAATAAAAGTGCTGTACTGCTGTAGGAAAGGTGAGGATGCCAGGGGGTGCAGTCAGTTCATTATGATCATTAGGGTTGAGGTCAGAGCTTTGTAGCAGGGGATTTTCCACTTCTACCCATGAAATCAATATCTTCATGGAGCTGGCTTTGTGCACAGGGTCATGCTAGAACAGGTTTGGGTTTCCCAGTACCACTAAGGGGAAAATTTTATGTTTCCAGAATTTGTTTCCAAAATTTTAAGCATCCAAAGACATCCTATACAGTTGTGAGCCTCCAACTTTGTGGTAACAGTTTGTGGAAGATCCATAAAAAAGGTCAGGTTTCCCAATACTTTTACTGCACAATGTTTTAAGGGGTCATTTCTTACGTTTTACTGCAATACATTTCAGAAAGTCAACCCTCATTCATTTGAAGTGAACATTTCCTTTTAAACATGAGAACTTTTGTATTGTTGTGGTGTTAGTTCATTAAATATAAGTTGTATATATAATGTATTGTCCAATCAGACATTGTTACATCATTAGGTAGGGGTTTGTTCACTGCTTGTTTATGTTTAGCATCAGTATGTTTGTGGGTTCCGGATTGTAGTCAAGCACAGGGCGAGACCATTATCCTGTTGTTGCATAGTTATGCTTTAATAAGTAACGTTTCTGCAACGTTTTTTTGTGTGCTTCTCTTCACGCCTACTTGGACAATGATAATCCAAAAATGAGTGCACAACAGTACTTTTATACACAAGTAAAGGTTCCTCGAACATGGCTAGACTTGTAATAGAAAGACTTTCGTGTGGGACAACCCAATACAGGTTGAAAAGTCAGGTGTCCAAATACTTTTGCCCCAAATGGAAGTGTGAGAGCACCATCTGGCAACCCTAATTCAAATTCCCACTCCCCCCACTGTGTCTGGTCTGTGTGTAGTGAGTGAGGGGGAGGGCGAGAAACCTGAACAACTGCAGTCAGAAAGGTAGAAAGGTGAAGAGCCTGAAGAAGAACCGATTGACTTCATTGTAAGCAGCTGAGGTTAAAGAACTGTTCGGGGGGATAAGTCAAATCTAAATTCATTTTACAGTCAAATTTGCTCAAGTCAGTCAGCTAACACACACACACACACACACACACACACACACACACACACACACCTGGTGTCCTGTCATAGGAAAAATAACGAGGTCATATGACACGGCCGCTCACAAAACGCACACAAAGCATGACATGAATTCATCCATGACACCATGAATTCCCAATTTTGTTTAATTAGTGTATTACTTATCCATTTATAGTTACATTTAATGTTGTTGAACATCCATTAAACATTTTCATCAGACACACCTGTCCAGAGGGATTTACAAGTGAGCAGTTGAGGGTTAAGGGCCTTGCTCAGGAGCCCAGCTTTTAACGCTGTTTCCTGATGCACAAAAATTCTCAGCTCAATCATTTTTCCTGATTTCCCTCCAAATCTATCTTCCTCCATGTTAACATGACGGAAAAATGTTGTTTAAAAACACTAAAATGTATTTCATTGAATACGTTGCCTGCACAAACCATTACAAATAACCGACTCTTTCATGCGGAGCAGACGGAGTAGAAATCAACCTGACAGAGTTTCACCACAAAATTATAGATCGGAGACTCCAAGTTGATCCTTCTTCCAAAAACGGATGGAAAAAGTCTGGAAAAGTTGGATGATGATAATGTTGATGATGATGATTCTCCTGAAGATCTTAACGTTTCCATCAGCAAATGTCTCTATTTCATGAACTTGTTGTGGTCATGGATTTTCAGGTGCAAGAATGGACTTTTAGGTATCGGAAAGATTGTTTCATTTGATGTAATCCTGTCCTGCTCCAATCGGCTGTTCAAATCAGCCTCGGGATTCATTTCTGCAGAAAGATTTCTTGACAAATGTTCATCGTTTCTGGAGATACGGAAAAAAGTCAGCGCATTTTAGTCACAGAAATGCAGACAGTGTCCGATGGGACAGCTCTGTGACCATAACCCTGACCTTGGTCAAAAAAAAGAGAAAAAGAAAAAAGAGAGAGAGCAAATAAACATTAGTCTTTTTTTAAGTTCTGAAAACAGACATGCCATAAAGACCTCTTTGTCCTGAAAGTCAAAGGTTATGTGATATTTTTGCTAACGGTGAAGTGAATCAAAGCCACGACAGCAGAGGGCAGACTGGACAGAGTCGGCTTTGTCTCACCATCCAGAGAGACAGAGGGAGAGAAGAATGAACCCTTAGACCCAGAAAGAGATAGAAGACATAGAATGAGTGACAGAGTGAAGGAGAGAAAAAGACATTGTGGAGAGGAACGGTTGATTTGATGTAGACCTGCTTTATTTCCACTATTCCTTGTGGTCAAGAAAACAAACAGCCAATCAGAGTTTTGTATTTTTGGTGGCAATGTAAAGATCTACCTCAATGTCGTAATTTTGGTAGTTTGTTTGGTAGTTTTATACATGTTCCAACAACGTTTTTGAAATGACAAAGTTAAACTTGTGAATGGATTTCTTTATGGGTTTTGTACACTTTTCTGGCGACAAGCTTTCAGAATATTTCGAATGTTATAATCTGAATTTCTTCATTGATTTTCAGATCGAGATGTACCGTAGTTGATAAATAAAAGGAATCACAGATGTGTTTGGTGTGTGGTTGATCATGTCATATAAAATGTGTAGAAATGAATGAATGCATGATAACGAAGGAAATATACCAAACTCTCTCACGAAAGCTAACAGAATTAGCCACCTGTAGATATACATTACTGGAAGTGAAAAATAAATGCTTGTTTCTGATTAGTTTTTATGTGTTGGTTATAACACTGCTCATATACAGTATGTATAATGTTTAATGCTATGCCTTTTTTTTGCATGAATTTACTCATATATTTCTTTTTTGATAGTAGTGACAGCAGATTGGGAGAGGGAATGACTTTCGAGATGTAAACATAGTATTAGTAACAGAACAATATCCTGTGTGAATGAGGGAATATAAAATTATTATTAATAATAATATTCAAAATCAATCCTAATGACATTTTTTTCATTGAAATGATTGAGTTAAACATAGTAATGGGATCGCAAACCTTTTTCTAACATCACCCACACGTGTGTGTGTGTGTGTGTGTGTGTGTGTGTGTGTGTATTCATGTGTGTCCATGTGTTTCATCTTCTGATCCCCTTGATCTTATTTTTTTTAAAACACTCTGACCTCAGCAGCACTCCATTATGGCTCTCAGCTGCTCTGTTTGCTTTTAAGGCCGGGGTTCCGGATCATACACGTCATAAATCTTGTTTCAGGGCTTTGCTTCTGCTTTCACAGTGAACAACTCTCAGGTAGAGTCAAATAATATATGAATAAACTGCATACTTAATTAAAAAAAATGTATCATGTACCAATTACTGACTTTTAATAATTTGTCAGCATGTGAAATAAAAAACAGGGAGCAACATGAAAGTACGGGGGAAAAAAAAAAACATCCAATTTAAAAGCCAAATTTTGGATAATTTTTGATGAAGGTACATTGAAAATGCTACTGTCATGTTATGCCACTGTTTAAATGTATATTCGATCATATGTTAGATCAAAATGGACCCCCAGCAATACAGCGCTCTCAGAGTTCCTGCTACTTCTGGAATGTGTCCTGGAAGGTTTTTTTTTCAAAGTGTGTCAAGCGCCGTCTGAGATTTAGGCTGGATCTCCACAATAGTGTCAAAATGATAATCTTTGAGCAGCATCTTCATCTTAGGAAAGAAGGCTGCAGGAGCCAAATCTGGTGAGCAGGTTGTGTGCGGTAATGAGATCACGTGGATCGTTCTCGGACGATCATCATGCACAAGTTGCCGGATGGTTTCAAGGATTGAGCTCTTCGAAGGTCTTCCTGATTTCATGTCAAGTTCTTCTGCTCTTGAAGTGTACGTCACTCAAAAGACCCCGAACGTCTCGTTGCAGCATCGCCGTATGTTATCGACGTATGTGATGTCAAATGTCGCTGTGGCAGATTTGTAGAATATCACATTCGCTCTTTGTTCTAACTTGCTGTCCATGATGAAATTGCAGACGTGGTAAAGCACAAAGCCAGAATACCACCAGTTACACCATTAGCCTTGAAACGTCTTGATAGTGACCTCGTAAAAATTTGGTGCTGGAACTTGATCTCACTACTGTCCGATTATACGTCCAACATCTCCACTGAGGGACCACTTCCCTTTCCTAGCTATAAGCTAAGGCTACATTAAAAATTATACTAGTTTTTTTTTATTGATTGTTATTTTAAAAGGTCACTTTGCTTCATATTTATCCATAAATCCAAGTCATATAAGTCAATAAACACTATACTCTTACGGTTCTAAGAACATGAACGCTCATTCATCTGACTGATGTTCTAATAGCACTATATATAGAACACGCTCTTACAAGAAGATATTTTTTGCAACGTCTAACATAAGTACCTGTGAAATACTAAATTACAAAACATTCAAAGAACTTTTTTACCACCTTTTATCCTGCGCTCAGGAAGCATGATCGAGGCCTGGAGAGTTCTCCTAGCAGTAGCGCAGATCTCACCCACTGCTCATTATTAAACTATGCCTGCAGCTTTATCATGACAACCTCAAAGCTCTAGTTAATCGCAAACTCGACTTTACTGCCAATAACCCTTTAGCGCTGATATCATCTCCATAGGAACGCATCAGAGCGAGCAGCTGGTGTACAGTATGTGTGTGTTGGTAAGAGGAAGCAGGTGACTGAGGAATGTCCTCTGAGACCAGACTCCATTTAACTGTTGGCTTTTATAATAACTTCGTCTCCAATTCAAATGTTAAATATATGTATAGTATCTGTAGTAATAACAATTTATGCAAGAATGTTAATGCTTTTGTAATGAAATGTTTAATTGACATTTACGGAAGGAGTCTCCAGTTTCAGTGTTACTTATGAACTGTTTCTCAACTGCATTCAGTAATTTACAACAACCTACATGTACACAGAACTGTGCATGCATGAAGCTTCTGTTTACAATCTCTTCCTCACCTCCCAGTGTGTGTGTGTGTGTGTGTGTGTGTGTGTGTGTGTGTGTGTGTGTGTGTAAGCTAATTTTAGTACCACTTGACTACAAATATCCAAGGTGTTGAGAGGAGGACTGTCATTCACAGCCAGTATGTGTATGTGTGTGTGTGTGTGTGTGTGTGTGTGTGTGTGTGTGTGTGTGTGTGGTGTGTGTTTTTGTCCTCCCTGACCCATTTTCTGATCTCAAGACACTTTTTCCATTCAGGTCTGATTTCCTAACTAGCTATTTCAAATAAAAAAACTTTTCTGCACACAGAACATCAGTAAAATACTATGGGAAAATGTCAGGATGTATTTTTTAATTCATTCCAGGACACAAATGTACATTTCTATCACCAGAGGAGCATAAATTTTCTTTTTGAGGTACAAACTAGGAGGTACGGAGATTTTCGACAAAGCGACAAAGCATTTTATACTCTATTAGGTACATTCCTGTATCTTGATTTTTCTGTGTGTGTGTGATCAGTCCATGGTGCAAACCTGATGAGATAATTATACTTTTCCATAGTAATTTCGGATATAATTTTTTCAAGATCTTAGGGTTGCTTTGCTTCATATTTTGTAATATATTCACATTTTTTTTATTTAAAAAAGATCTAAAATAAAGGTACTTTTTCCCCCTTTTTTTTTTAAACCAGACAAACATGGGGGGTTGCAAACTTTTGTAAAACAGTATTAATAATAATAATAATAATAATAATAATAATAATAATGAACATGAAGGATACATGAATATGAATGTATTTTTGAATCTCATTACTAATCTTATTTTTCTTTAACATTTTGTAAGGAATCTTCATCATCAGCGCTTTGTTTTCTTGCACATGGATTTTCTTCAAGATTAAAACGTTGGATTTTTTGTCGTTTTGGTAAAACGAGAAACTGTTTGTTTTTCTGTTTTACAAAAAATTAAAGGAAAGTTGGTATAATGTTATAATGTATAATGTTCACAACATTAACTGTGACTATAAATTATTAAAAAAAAAATACAATAGTAAAAATGTAAAAAAAAAAAAAAGATCTCATTCTAATACCTCACACATTCTTATTCTTCTTACATACAGGAAGTGGTCGCTCAGTTGTTAAGATGTTGGACTTCTGATCAGAAGGTTATGAGATCAAATCCCAGCACCACCAAACTGCCACTGCTCGGCCATCTACTCAGGGTAAGGGCCTCTGCCAAATGCCATATATGTTGATGTAAAGGTACTCAAACAGATGTTCCTGATGATGCAATGACGAGGCCCTACCCTCAACAGCTGCATTTATTCATTTAATAATTTTTACTTATTGAAATTCAATATATTTATCATGCTTATTTCCTTGACATCTCCTGTTCCATCGAATCAGAATCATGTGATGCTGAACTCCGTATTACCGCACAGTCGTCTGTCATTATCATGAGAATCTCAAAATTCCTAATATTCACCCCCTCATTACATTTGTGAATAAAACAAAAGAAGAGATATATTTCGATCACAATCGCATAAGTCACTCAAATGATCCCACCTGGGGTCATGGTGCTCAGTTTGGAAATCTTTACGTGATGGTACGTTTTCAGACGGTCTGTTATTGAGCCACACGTCACGTCATGTACGTTCGCTCCACATGTTTGTGTTTAAGTCCTCTTTATCTCTGAGGCTTTTTGTGGTAATTACAGCCTAGGGTAAGTACACGCCGTGCCACATGTGGGCTCGAGAAAGAGCTGTAGTTTTGATTTTGTCAAACATGCGAAACAAAAAGGTAGGATTAGGACAGAAACAGAGCCTGATTACAGAGCGCTACAATTTTCTTCTTTGGTTTACGGCTCGGTGAGACCGGCACACATCTGGGATACGCTTACACGTGCTACAACTTTGATGTGGCCTGCAGCTGGTAGATATGAAGCATGGAAAGAGAAAAATGTCCACTGATCCAACCTTCATCTCTGAGCGAGTTATAGATCTGAGTCTTTTTGTTGTAAAACTCACTTATCCTACTCTGGTGTTTAAGAAACCTTTGTCCCAACCCTGGTGCACGTTCCTACACTAAACCATATTAGTGATTTGTTTCATAGACATGCATCAAATATTCAAAAATATTGGGACACCCAACTTTTCCAACATACAGTGGCTGCCGAAAGTGTGGAAACATCTAGTCTTTTATTGTTTTTAAGACGCATGCATTTGTTTCTATGCAAAGACACACAAGAATTGAAATCCAAATGTGACAGAAGAGGAAGAGAACAGGACAGGAGTCTCACCCATGGAGTCAAACACTCAGGTGGAAGGTTAATGGTTTGGGGTTGTTTCGGAGCAGGGAAGGTTGGAGACTTATTCTAAAAAGTGAAAGGAAACCTGAACCAACATTGCAACCGTTCGTTCCATACTTTAACACCATGCAACTCAATCTGGACTGCGGTTTATTAGCTCTATACGCATTATTTAGAGAGCAAACATTCTATCTATCTATCTATCTATCTATCTATCTATCTATCTATCTATCTATCTATCTATCTATCTATCTATCATCATCTGCCTAAGGGAGGATTTTTCAATGAAAATAAAGTGGAACATCTGAACATTTAAGTATTTATTTGGTCAAAGTAAAAATTTGATGCATTGGGGAAAAAAAAGGGACATGCACATGTCTCTCAGGAACCATAAAAGACTCGGGGCTTCCTAACGTTTGTATAACATGGTGGATGGGTGCAGATCGCCATCTAGTGGTAAAATCATGCAAACACATTTGTACATAGGATGTGTGCTGATTGCGACAGAAAATATCACAATGTTATATAACTTTGTTATACTTTTCTATTATCTCCATTATATCTATTATCTATATCACTCTTTTTATTGTTTCTCCTTTTATCCTCTTACTTCTGTATCTTTTCTTGCTTTCTTGCTTTTGTCTTTCTTCATTCATCCTTCGTTTCTTCCACTTAGTTTATAAACGTTATCTAGTTTTTCACTATTCATTCTAGATGTCATTTATATCTCTCTAGAAACAAAACCTTCCTCAAACCAAACATCTGCTTCATCACTATAAACAATAAAATAATATAAACAAATTCACAGAAACCTGTTTGTTCTTTAGATATAATTTTTTTATTTCAGTTCAAACGGATCCAAAACCGAATCCACTTCGGTTTCACTCCTGAAGTTTCACACTGACTTTTTCTCTTCAAAATAAATCCAGAATATCCAGAGGAAAGATTTGGCCGAAGATTTTACACATATTTAATAAACTCTATAGAAGCCGAGCCACAACATCCTCAGAGACTCAGTCACATCATACATCATACACAACAAATCACCAAAATCATACACACCTTTATTATTATCGTTATTATTTCTACTCCATTTATTTTGGAGATGTGACACAACAAACACAGAGAGAAATCTCCATAACACGCATGCAATAGCCGGTTTAAAGACAACATTATGATGATGATGATGATAAGTAGTAGTAGTATTATTTTGTGTTGGAGTTTGAGTTGTGTTTGTGCTGTGTTGGTTTATTTTTGTGTTTGCTCAATGATGGAGAGATGAAAAGGGGCAGGTGGATGGATTGTGTTGAGCTGCCACATGAATGAACCGTAACTGATCCTGGTTTCAGCTTCCACTTGTGTGGTAATCTACAATAAAAACACAGGTGATTCGAACCAGGTAGAGAAAAGGAAAAAAAAAACGTGTACAAACATGTGCAGAGATACTGAGCACTCGTATAAATGTGCTTTTGGTTTTGGTCTAAATGCTAAAATAACGTCACTGTAATACGTCAGGATCGTTCATTTGTGCTATAAAAAATTAACAAAAATGTAAAAAAAAAAAAATGCACATTTAAAAAGACGTATTGATCACCACAAATGGGAAATCTAATCCACCAAAAAAGGTACACAAAATTAAAAAAAATAAAAAACAAGGCCGTTCTATATATAATACAATATATTTCTGCACAACATTCACTTATCAATGTAAAAAAAAAAGACAGTAGATTAAAAATAAAATAAAATAAATCAACCCTGTACGGTATTGCAAATGTCATATGGCACATTTATAAATTCATCAAAAGAAACATCAACGTCTGATCCAAACACGATAGCAGCCAATGTGTAGAAGAACCAGTTCAGGTGTGCGCAGTTGTGTGCTGCTTGTTCCAACGCTAGATGGCGCCAAAAAGGTGTGACATACCGAAGACCAGAGGAAGACCACACCCACAGTCATTCTCAGCGTTTTAGCGACACCTACAGTACTGTAACTTTTTTCAGAAGCTTCTTAGGTGAGAACCTTACAGTTCCAGGAGAACCTCCTGCTTCCTTCAAACATTCAGCTAAAATTAGTCATGCTTTCAAGACACCTTCCATGAAGTCTTCCTGATCAGCTGATCTGTCACTCTTTTAGGGTCAAGAAATAGGCCTTACGTCTGATCCGAATGACTTACAGGTGAAAAAGCAAGTAGGAAACTCGCGCACACACACAGAAAGGGGATGAGATACTGACGTGCAGGAGGCAGATGGACAGAGGGCGAAAGAGGCACGGTATCGAGAGAAAAAGGCCATTCCGTGATTCGAGGAGACGAAACGCACAGCAGCATGAGTGAGAAACGCGACAGAATCGCAGCAAGGGCCGTCACACGTACACGAACAGGCGTGCATGCAGACTCGGGTTCGAGGAGGAAGCAAAAAAAAGGGAGAGAGACGGATAAAACCGACACGGCGAATTGAAATAAATATAACTACACACACTACGAAGGCAAGCCCTTGCAAAAAAGCGTCGATTAACCACACGACAAAGTTCACAAAGACGAGAACGAAGACGAAAGCCTTATCGCTGCTTTAAAATGTCTTCCGCTTTAATTAGGAAAAAAACCTAATTTAATCTGAATTTCTTTTCTGCCTACACTGAGAGGAGTAGCCGCCGTTGGTCTCGATTGCCTCGGATCGACTCAAAGCCGAAAAACATCGTCCATCTTAAAATAATGATCATCATTTAAAAGGAATATTGTTATACATATAAAGGATTCCCGTATCTCTGTTTTAACAATGAACAAAGTGATATATTCATCTCAGCTTCTGCTTTCGGCACTGTTCGATTATTCTAGAACCTTTTTGCAGAATTTGGTCGAGATTGCAATTTTTCCCCGATAAATATCAATAAATATGACTCCATATTAAAGCTGCAGTGAGTAACTTTTTTTGTGCTCATAATAAAAAAAGGAAATAAAAACGTGTGCAAATTTCGACAGTCTCGAGAAACTGAAAGGTCCATTTTGCAATTGTTTTTTTTTTTTTTTTTAAGATTTATACATCATCGCAAATCGACGCCATTGTATTAGGCACGGGAAATAAGGTTCAGCTGCTATTTATAAAACTGTCGGTGTGAAGCCAGAAACTGACCCAGAATCATCTTAAAAGGCAAAACAGTGTCATTAAATGTGACTAAAATATTTCTCCAATTTTCTGGATGTTACATACTGCAGCTTTAATGAAAAAAACCCCAGCAAATTAACGATCTAACACTGAGTGTACAACTCAATAAATAATCAGACAATGTTGTCGCCTGGTGCAGCTGCCCCAACCCGGAGTGTCCTTCTTGTTTCCGTGGCAACAGTCCGTTCGGAGAGGAGTGGACGGAGTTTGGGGGTCACATGAGGACGTTGGCACGCGTGTCTGGGAGTCGTAGTCCCACGAGGCCGCCGCCCACCAGCACGCCCGATGCCAGGAGGATGGGAATTGCTTTAGTGATGCCCACCAATGAGCCGAAGATCAGGTTCCCCAACACGGCTGCTAACTTACACATGGCATTACAGAACCCGAATCCGGTTCCCCTGCCACACACACACACACACACAAAAGAGGAAAATTATATGCATTTTGCATTCTAAATAAATCCATTGATTCATTTTAATTCACACTGAAGAAATCAGCAAACACATGGGTCATAAAAACAGTTTCATTTGTGACATGGAGAAAACCAGTGGTGGATGTTTTACAGATTTAGCAGTGTGTGTGTGTGTGTGTGTGTGTGTGTGTGTGTGTGTGTGTGTGTGTACCTCCTGTCGGTGGGATACAGCTCGGCTGTGACTACATCCAGGGAGTTCCAGGCGGATATGCTGAGGCCGTTATAGAGGCAGAGCATTGCGATCATCATCGACTCGCTGGTGCCAAACCACAGGAAGAAACAACTAATACCGGAGAGAACCATCGATCCTCCTGATCAACACCGAACAACATACAACATCAAAACCAAGGAAAACAGCTCCAATGTCCAGAATGTTTCAGTCCACATGCCTGATTGAGAGGCATCTTACAGTACATCTTACCCAGCATGCTCAACCGCCCGACTTTGTCCATCAGCAAGGCGGAGACTATGTTACCTGGCAAAACAGCCAGGGTTCCTAGGAAGTTAATAAAGTACACCCAGTAGGCACTGTAGTCATCATCGAATGTGACCTGGCAGCCCGTCTTATTGTGTGCAAATGTGATGTTGATCACCGAGGAGCCGATAAATTTTGAGTCGTCGATATCTGTGTATGAGAAACACGGATTAGTCCTATGCTTTATTTACAAAATCCATAACATCTCATTTATATGGTCTCCATCAAAATATACACGATATAAACCAAAGTTTGTGGACACCCCACCATAAGATTGGTATGTCCATTTTTTTGGACATCCCATTCCACATTTAGTCCCCATTTGATCTAAAATAACCTTTGCACTTCTAGGAACATGAGATTTTGTGGAGATTTGTGCTCATACAGTAAGTCAGATACTCATGTAGGTGAGGTGAGGAGGCCTGGGGTGCAGTCAATGTTCACATTAATCATATTTAATAAGGTTTAAAGCTCTACAGCAAGAGATCTTTCATATCTTCATGGAGCTGGCTTTATGGTTTGGGTCTGTTAGTTCAAGTAAAGGGAACATTTTGTGCATTTAAAGACAATATAATCCTGTATAACTGTGTGCCTTCAATTTTTGTGGAATACCAGGTGTCCCAATACTTTTGCCCAACACAATAGTCTCAGACAAGATGCTACGTTCTTAAATTCTTAAACTCAACACACCTGTCCAAGGTTTCAATTTCCAAATCAGAAATGTTTACTCTGTAGATTTCAGTGTATTCCTGCTTTATTATGGCGGCCATCTTGAGAAATGCAACCCATAATACCATCTACTCCTTCTGCTTCCACAACTCCTCTGATTTCCATCAAATCTGTCGTTCGGTGGTTCTAGTATTTCATTGTACTTTTGATTCATACTTCGATCCTACATTTAATTAAACTTCCTATCACTGCAGCATGACAGCACATCTGCTTCTTCCATCAGGTCCACCTCTTAGGTCCAGCCCTTTCCTCCACTGAGAGATTTTGATATTCTTTACTACTTGTTCAGCATCCAAAACAATATTGCTTCGTTTTGTTTCCGTGGGAAGCAAATCCATCAAACCGACAACCTCTATTATTATAGGAAATACTCTTTTGAAGATTTATCGCTGCTGTTTCCCTTGAGGAAATATATGATACACGTTGTTTGAGGCAGGGTCTGGGTTTTATCCTGCTGAAAGCTGTTTGTCCAGACCTGAAATCTTAATCAGATTAACATGTTCGTTGTGATGGCTTTGTCCTAAACAGCACTCTTCCAACGGAACACACTTAGTGACCCTAAATAACATAAGGAAACTCGCACGCCTTATTTTGTAGAATTGAATTCCTGTTTCAGTGAGAAATATAAGGACTTTAAGGAAATTAATATTAGTTTCGAAAGCAGAAAATCAATGATCAGGATTCGACCTGCATCTAAATGTCACATGACATTCCAGTAAAACACGTTTTCACACACATATACACCTGTATTATAGAAGAACGTGTCCAGGATGGTGCAGTTCTTGAAGAAAGTCCCGATTGAAGTGACATCTTCAAAGTAGCAGTTCTGGAAGATGGAATCTTTAAAGGTGACCGATTTAAACTTCATGCTGATGAACCTGAGGACAAACCGATTCACTTTATTTAAACTTCACTTACATTCAGTTGAATTTCAATGTTGGACAGCAAGGAAATATTTCTACTGTGTTACTGTATTTAAATACAATTTGAGAATAAGTTTCTTTTGGAACATCTAATTCACTATTTGCTGTTATAATAACATCCAATCTTCTGAAAAGATGTTCCACTAGACTTTGTAGAGATTTGTGGTCATTTAGCAATTAATTATTTGAAAATATCTTAATTAAACACATAAAGAGTATTCTTTAGAAATTTGTAGAAATGTCAATTTTCACTGGATGAATATTTACGCAGGACATTTGTACTTTTGCTGGTAGAATTAGACGCAAAAAATGGAACAAACATCCAATAGAATAAAAAATCATTATGTTTGATTTTATATAGAATGGTGACAGAATTTTTTTAAATGTTGCTAAACCTGTAAAAGAAAGCCTTATGTGATGCATGTGCAATCTAGTTTACTAGCAGGTATCCATCCAGCTAGATATATAAGCTGATGATTAAAGCAAATTTACACTATATATAATTATGAACGATTTTATATGATACAGTAAATCATCAAAACTTTGTATAGAAACTCTGACAGATCACCTCACTAACTCAAACTACTGATTACTGCTGTATAATGTGATGTTGCTCTGGTATACTCTCAGGATTAATGCACCAGTCCCCAGTGTACATTGTGTATAAGTAAAAACAGGGATTCATAATGAAGTATCAGATGAACCATCAAACATTCAGAAGTTGTTCTTGTTGAGGGAGAATGTGAAAAACAGATAGAGGCGTTTTAATTTCCTGTTGTTGTGGCATGATGCGATGATGTCCCACGAGTGTGTGTGTGTGTGTTTGGTGATAGTGATGGGATTCTTTAATACTTAAAGCACACCTGAACACACACAGACACACAAAACCTCAAACCTTATGTGTAAGGGTGGCAATAATTTTTAAACAATTCGATGTTTGCAAAAATGAATAAAGGAATAAATAAAAAAAAAATTACTAGTTTAAGATATGTTAAACAAGTAAATAAATGAAAGTTTTTATTTAATATATATTTAATACTGGTTGCAGGTTTTGATACTTTTTTGGTTTAAATGGTGCCAAAAGTTCTGGATGTGTACAGTAACATCGTTGCTTATTTTCACCAAGCATCTCACAAACCGAACCTGGAAACAACAACAGGGCTTCTATTGGTGATGTCACATGATCAAGTTTGTGACTGGCTCCGCCCACATTAACCCAGAAATATTTCTGTGACGTTTTTCAGATTTCTTACACCTTTTATGGCAAAATTGCTGTAATTGTGGACCTCTAAGTGGAAATTTCAAGACGAAATGACCCCAAAATAATAATGTGTTGAATTCTATGTTAATGCTAGCTATGTTAAATCAAACAATAGCAACCATCTACCACTGATACTGCAATTCAGGCTACCTATGCATAAATCCGGATAAATCCAAAAACGTGGTTTTTCGTCCAAAAAACGCTCCTCGTCCACACTATCCTTTTCAAATGTTTCCAAAAGTTGCTTATCCACCCTGAAACTACTGAAAACGGTAAAGTCCCTGTACTGCGCATGAGCAAACCGTAAGACGGTTCGGAGTGCGAAATGCATTTTACAATTCTTTGAAATGTTGTTGCAAATTTGTCCACTATCTTGGCTGAAATGGTCTGCGTCACGTGACTACATACGTCAAAGTTTTCGGAAGCCTTTTTCGAAAGGGCGTTTTCAAATTGATCAACTTTGAATAGCGTTTTCAAAAAGGCTACGTTTCTCTGACTAAAAACGCCATCTCAGTTTTAAACAAAGACTAAAAAGGAAAGAAAGATTTGTGAAGACATTGCCTCAGTAAGTCGGAATAACAACGCCCGAATGCTCCCAAATTCTTGGGGGAGTCTGGATGTCATTCTCACCTGTCGTTGATGAAGAACCCGTTGGAGTGCACCTGGTTTTCCAGCGTGAAGTTGAAAGTGAAGTCTTCGATGCGCTCGTTGTTGTGGATCTTTACCCTTGATGCATATTCATCCGCTTGGAGGTGCTTTATTACATCAGGGAACCACACTGAAAGACCGTAGTACCTGCAAACAGGATGTTACAATAAATCACAATGAACAGCATGTTAAAAGAAATCGAATGGACCAAGCAATTGGGTTTGTTCTTCACTAGATTAATGATTTTAACATTCTTAATACGTATAGAGAGCTAGCTACATAGTTAGTTATTTGTGTCATTTGTGTATCTCCAAAAGTATTATTTTATGCTCAACAATGGATCTGACCAGGAATCCAGGAAATAAGAAAAGATATAAATTAAACTTGTGATGTAATAAATACTTATAATTGTATTACTGTTAAGTGTTTGTGACGAGTTTTGTGGACGCCATGTTGGATTTTTCGGACCTTTCCATCACAGCGATTACAATTTCAAAGATTTTAATAGATATAAATAGAATTTCTGAAGGTTTTTGGCATTTAATAAATTTTGGGTGTCAAAAATGAGAACCCTTAAAAGGAATAGAAAGATTAGAACTTAGAAGAAAGAAAAGAGGAAGTGATTTGTGGGAAGAAGAGAAGAGAGAAAGAATGATGATGCCCCTCTACAGTCCACCTACTCGAACGATCCGTGACAGTTTACTACATGTTTTACATGTTGAGAGAAAAAGATGTGTTGGTCTCACCATGTTCTAGTGGGTGGATACACACACACACACACACACACACACACACACACACACACACACACACACGATGGAAGATTAAGGATAACAAAACAACAGGATTACAGCTCCTGTAGATCAAAAAACCTCTAGTGTTTATAGAAGAATAAATGCTTGAGGGGGTGGAAGAGCGCTGGCTGAGTGCACATCTATCGTAGCGATAATATTTTAGCAAACAGAAAAGAAATACAAATGATTTGATGATAAGTTTCCTAATATATTTAGAAAGGTTTGCTGTTATTACATACAGTATATGAAGTATAATAATGCAGTAATTACAAAATAATAAACAGCAAGTGAACTATTAACTAAAAGTTTCCTATTTTACTTAACGTTAGTTTGCTAGTTCAGCAGACGAACAAAAAATAACTGAGCCTTTAGCTTTAACAGATTAGTATAAGTATACATTTTCTAGTTATCCGCTGTTCTAACATATTAATGCTTTTGTATTACATAAAGTTCAAGGCTAATTTAAAAATGCTTCTTTTAATTTGCTAGCTAACATTACACAAGTATTGTGATTACAGATAAATCTGTCCCCCTAGCGCAGCTCTGCCTCTGGGCCTATACGCACAATGCCCATGATGACAACAGTAATTAGACCGACACTGGGCCGTCTTACGCAGCTCCGCCTCTGGGCCTGTCCACATTAACGACAGCTACCGTTAGCGCAGCAATTACAAAAGGACAGCACCTCATTACACTGCCACAGACACACCATTAATGTTTGTTTGTTTGTGACAAAAAGTGCAAGTGTGTCTGAGAAAGCGAGAGAGGTCATCCCTTTCTCACTTTCCATTCGGTCAGAAAAGGTTATATCGATGAGAATGTGCTTAAGAAATATCCAGCACCCATCAATTTTGATTTCTACAACCCAAAAGTCTATGTTTTCTCAAATATCCTGTCAGATTAGTTTATTTGGAACAATGTTAGGTTAGCTAGCTAGGCAGTGCTAGCATTGAACATAAATCCTTTCCAAAAATCCTTTTTAGATTAGCTTCTCCTAGCTAGCCAGAGTTAATTGTGATTTAAAACATACACAAGTTACCTTATAATAGCGACTTAGCTAGTATTACCATTACAAAATACTGTAACTACATGTGTTGCATGAAATCTCCCAACAAATTCGGTCAAGTTATCTGTCATGCTAGCTACATAGCTAATGTTTTTTATGACAAGAAGCCTTTCCAGAAATACTGTCAGATTGCCTCATCCTAGCTAGATAGTCTTATTTCGCTTTCTTTATCAGGTTTCCTCACATTAGTTTATAGTATCAGTAAACATTTCTGACATCAAACCTTATGTCAGATTAGATCATGCTAGCCTGACAATGAAAGTTTATCAATGTATACTGTTGTACAATGTAGAATGAACTTTGACACTTTAGCTAATGTTAGCTAGCTTGTAACGGCAAGCTAGTTGTTCTTGTAAGATTTCTAAATGTATATTTTGTTAATAATACTTATAAAAACACAGTTTATGTAAACTAACAAACTCATATTCCCTGATATTCATGTGTATACAATGTAAACTGCAATGACTTGAAGGCATGTGAAAGTCGAAAATCAGTGTATGAATGTGTGTGTGAGAGCAGGAAGGTTTTTTCTTTTTTTTACCCAAACGACAGAGAGAACCATACGATGGCAAGTTTCACCGTGTTGTCTTTCACAGGGTAATCCCAGCACTTTAGGAACGTTAGCCATATCTAAAAAACACACACACACACACACACACACACACACACACACACACACACACACACACACACACACACAAATACACAAATACACAAATTATGTATGCACAAAATACAGTTGTTTCCCTGACTGGAAAAAAAACTATAGATACAATCATCAAATTTGTAATGGTTTTAATAGATATAAAGGGAATTTAATTGGTTTAAATGGAAAGTCTAATGGTGTAACCCTATGAATCTTTACAGAAAATGTGTTGCCTTTAATTTATGCCATGTTATGTCTAAAGCCACGATGGACCAATAGAACACCTCTGGCAGCTTGTAGATCACTGAATGCCAGTTGATCATCCAGATTTAGATCCAATTTCTACACTGTTTTCTTTTGTGTTCCCAAACAAACAACTCTGTAGACACCACTTTGTAATGGTTTCAGAATGATTAATTTTCTGACTGTATTTGTAGTGGAAACCATTACAATTTGTGTGATGGTTGCTATTGTCTTTATTCAGTCAAGACATTATGACAGCTTTATGTAGAACTTGATATTCTTCGGAGTTCCCAGGATAGCCTCTGGAACAACTGCAACACTGACCAAGATATCCTGCTTTCTGAAGATAAGGGAATGTGTAGAGATCATGCTGATAGCTGAAATTGATGTAAAAGTGCAAATGTGCATGCTGTGTGTATGAGGCAAGCTGATGTGGACTCACTCCACGGAGTTCGCTCCGGATTCGGAAAAGGACTTTAGCCACAGGGTTTGCAGACTCAGACTGCATCTCAACAAACTCGTCCAACTGTTTAGGGATCTTTATACGGTTCACCTGCAGGGGGAGACACACTCAGAGCTGCACAGACAAAACAACACTGCAACACTACGATACAAGCCTAAACTTTTTCACTATCACAATGTGTTGCTTTGTTTTACTACCAAAATATACAGACATGCAACTTTCTGTCATCTTGACATGTATTTTCGTTTAGCAAATTTATAATTAAGATGACAGAGAATGCATTCACTGTAATAAATCGAACAATAGAAGGTCCTCACTAAGCTTAAAAAAAAAACAGTGTATAATACTCACAGTAAAAACCTTCTCTGGCTCTCCGCGTGCACGCATGTTAGTGTCGTGGATCTGTTTCAGCACCATCCACGCCTCGTCATGTTTCCCCGTCTATAAATACATATATATATTAAAAAACAGTATTCAGATATACTTACAACATAAAAACCACACATCATCTTCAGCATGAAAATGGGTACTCAGATTCATCGCACCAACCTAACATGGATTATTTAGCTATAATGGAATATCTGAGTGTTTTAGGTGTAAGTTATCACACAAATATACACACACTCACCTCCAGAAAAAAGCGTGGACTTTCTGGCATGAAGGTAAGAGCGACGACTGCGCAGACACACGGTAATGCGCAGACGACCACAAAAACTCTCCAACTGTGGAACTGATACGCTGAGCCCATGCTGAAACTCCAGCCTGCACGCACACACACACACACACACACACACACACACACACACACACACACACACACACACACATGAAAGTCCATTAAAAAATACTGTAAATACTGTACTGTAAATAAATATACTCAAAACAAGAAAAAATATATAATACCCCTTTTTGTTTCTACTAATGAGTTTAAAGGATAATGTGATTGAGGAAAACAATGTGTGAAATATCTTGCATCAATTGGGGTCCTTATTCCATTTAACTGCTGCTGGAAGAAGGTAAAATATTACAACTTTGACTAAGCTGTGATCATAATGGAGTCAATTGGTGCAGCAAAGCTGTTTCATCACTGTGAGGATCCCGTGCAAGACAAGAACTGTAGAAGCGTAGTATCAATCGTGTCCAGCCCTTCACACACACACACACACACACACACACACACACACACACACACACACACCATTCACAAAAATCTAAGACCACTATCTAGCAGCCTTGCCTTACTTCCCACTGAACCTGAACATCTGGATCGTTATCTGGCAGCTCAGCCTCTCTGTACCTGCAGAGACTGAAGAGATACTTATGCTGTGAAGATAGCGTCTCCCATCCACCAGGCTGGATCATTATCTGACAAAGCTCTAACAGTAATGACAGTAATGAAAAACCCTAAAAAAGAGCTTAGAGATCACTATCTGCCAGCGCTGCTCTCTCTGAGGGTCAGCTTAAATAAAACAAAGGCATAATAGTGAGCAGTGGTGTGTTCATTACACTCTGAATACTGGGTCTTTATTTTGGTCAGTGTGTGAGTGACCAAGTGGTTGGGAATTTCTTCACCAAAGAAACCATCATTATTGGCAAAAAAAAAAAGCTGAAATAATTTATATATAAAACAGGTGTTCAAACAATATATTTTCCTTTTTATTGAAACTTTACTTGTGAAAAATTCAAGTCAAATTCATTGTTGGAATTTTTGAACTTAATTCTAACTTAATGTATTTGTGTTTGTATGTGTGTGTGTGTACTGTATGTGTGTGTGCATACTTTGCCCTGATTAAGCCCTATTTGTGTTTGTGTGTATGAGTGTGTGTTTGAGTGTGCATATATTTTGACAAACTCAGCCCTATATGTGTGTATATATGTATGTATGCATATGTGTGTGTGTGTGTGTGTGTGTGTATACAGTATATATATATATATATATATATATATATATATATATATATATATATATATATATATATATATATATATATATATGTGTGCACTTACTTTGTCAGACTCAGCCCTGTGTGTGTGTGTGTGTGTGTGCTGCAGCTGTAGAGAATCTCATTATATGGATTAGGAGTATAATAGACTGGATTGCATGGCTCACTGGCTCGGCTGTTGCTCATATTGATGTCGTTTCCACACACACACACACACACACACACACACACACACACACACACACACACACACACACACACACACACATTTACAGTATATTGCACATCACTGAAGAAGCAGAGACTTGAAAACTAAAAACAATGCGGCGTAGCACAACGCAATGTAACAGAGAAGCTGAGATGCGAGTCCACTCACGACTACAGCACAAAATGCACAAATATATCTGCATAACCATCGAAACAGTTACTAAAACACACACACACACACACACACACACACACACACACACACACACACACACACACACACACAGACCCTCATCAGCACTCCTCCCTCCCCAACCACACAGATGTGGAAGCATTGCGGCAGAACCACATTTACACACTCACACACACCAGCGGCTCTGAACAGGGTGTTTGCAACAAGACAGGCCAATCAATTGACCTCAATTACGAGTACAGTCGTTTGCCAGACTCAGTGAAAGGGAAAGGGAGGAGAGAGGGATGACAGGGAGGAGAGAGGAATTAGTGAGCTTTTTGTCAAGAAGTCTGTTATGAAATGCCATCGGGATGGAATTCTGGCACAGACAAAAGACAAAACAGCTAACTCCAACGCTAAAGCTAATTAACTCTATTTGATGGAAGACTTATACAGAATACAGTGTGGTATTTCATGAGACAACTGACTTCAGGTTTAATGGATTTGAACCAGACACAATCAATTATTGTGTTTATTACTAAAATCATGATTATTTATTATGTATAAAAGCCATTTCATGGTCTTAAGGATACTTATATGCAAGATGGCTGCCTTTGCAGGTCTTGTGGTCACGTGGACCATCCCAAGTTATTGCAGCAGCTTACATTAATTGCTGTTTGCTGTTTGTTAGTTAATTTCTCAACTATATTTTGCAAAATCAGTTGTTCCTTTTTAATCACGAGCGGATAAAAACTTGCCAAAATATTATAACAGGAACATTATCGCCACAATAAATCATACAAGTGAAGTCATGTTTTACCAAGTGTATCTCTACTTTAACTCAACCACATGGTTTGTGCACGGTTTTCTGGATTTTCGAGATAAGGGAATACTTTTCAAGCATTTGTAGCTGTTTTTGATTCATCGTTATGGATGAAATGAGGTGGAGGTGGAAATACATTGTGGATGGTTCATCACCAGTTCCATACTCATTCATACCCACTGGAATGTTGTTTAAAGATGGGAGGAAATCATCGATGAACCCCATGTGGACACAAGAAGAATACATGGCACACAGAAGGCAACCCTTTCCATCAACCCTCTCTATCATCTCTTGTCTCACTTTCTTATTTTCCTCTACTCTCCCTTCATGAAACTGTATCTCTCCCTTTTTTTTCCACTTCTAATGTTCCTTTCGCTCTCACTTTCTCGCTCTCCTCCTCTTTTTTCCCCTCTGCACCTCTCTGCGTTCACATTCATTCGGTATTGTGTGCCTTCATCCTTTAAATATCCTTAACGCAGCCTTCATTAATCATTTTCACCCGCCCCCTTTCCCTCCGGTTCTTCTCTCCACGCTCCCTCGCTTCCATTTCTACCCTCAAACAACCTCCTCTACTCTCTTTTGTTCCAGATATCGCCCTAATGCCGCTATATCCCTAGTTTTTAACCCGTCTCTCCTTTGTCTACGCCCATAATCCTCTATTTTACACGCATTAAGGTGTACGAGCGCATGGTCCGCATTAACATTATAAGATGATGCTACGTTTTCTTGTAAAGTACACTAATTTACTAATTAGACCATTATTAATTATGTTATTAGGTGGATGCCCCGCCCCTAAATTCTTTGCTGCAGTGTTATCATTTATACCATCTTCTTTGTAAGTCACATTAATGCAGAAACCCTTTTTTTTTACATTTATGCATCTTCAGAGTCCCATATAGTTATAGTCAAGGTTATTTTTTTTGTCTTATTCGTGTTGCTGTAATTAACCGTAACTATTACCTCTGCAGGACTTTGCCCAAGCATTTGTTTGCACAGCATGTGCACATTTTCTTGCATATTTGCACTATTTTCATTTAGTTTTTGCACAAATTTCATTATTTATGTGTTTTAGGTTATATGCTTTATAATTTATGTCAGAGCTCCCTAGAAGGATTCACAGAATTTCATTGTATGCTGTAATCACTTACGTACATAACAATCAAGAAAATCTTGAAGTTAGAATTTTTTATTCCTTATCCCAGACCTGCAAAACAACTGTCTCTACTGTATAAAACTTATAAAAGGTTTAAAAAACAAACTTGACAATAGGCTGTGGGAAGAAAGTAAATGCAGCATGAAAGTAAATGTTCTCACCTCACTCCATAATTAGCTTTTAGTTGATTGTCACAATGTACTTTCAAGTACACATGTACATAAAATTAAAAAATGTTTAAATAACTAAATAATTTATTCAGTCCAATGGGAAATTTACAGCTTTCAGCAGTATCCACAAACATTGGCAATAAGGCATGCAATAAATACAAAAAAATACTAAATACTACAAATATAAAGGTAAGTTAAAGAAAAGAATCTGTGCAGTGTTTGTTAACTCTGCGCAAGTTAAGTGTTGTGTTTTATCGAGTCGAAATCGTTTTGGAGAGTTATGTGCAAACCGGAGTGTTAATGTGCATAGTGTACAGTGTGTAGTGCAGTTCATAAAAATTAATTCACATTTGCTATATTTAATTTCAATAAAAATTTTAGAAGCTTTAAAATAAAATAAACATTTTTTCGAGATCTGCCACAATGGCATTTTTTCACTTTTATCACCTCACTGTGATAATATTATAATAAACAGGGCCATTTCGAGCCTTTTTGGCACCCTGAGCGAGAATCCTATTCTAATGGCTCCGCCCTCCAACCACAAAGCTCCATCCCGCACACTATTCAAATCATTCACAACCTTCCATAAAAAAGGTTAAACACAACTAATGAATGCAAATTTGTAAAAGTATGTAAACAGATACTGTAAAATAAACTTCAGCAGGTGAATAATTAAAATGGGCGAGGGTGGCGACGGGGCAGGGGGGCACTCATTGGCACCCCCACAGTTCTATAAAAAAATTAAAAAAGAAAAATAAAGTCTATGCATCATTTAATTCTGGGCACAGAACACACAATGTAGCATGATTTTTTGTGTTTTATGTGTAGGAGCAACATACACTGTTTACTGAATGGCTGGAGCTCTCTTCACTCACCGTAATGAGGGATAATAGCCCATGCCATGGCCGAAGCGTAGATGCCGCCTATCATCCAGAACATGCAGAGCCAGCTCAGGTGCTCGCCACGCTTCTCCCTCGCCAGGAATTCGGCAAAGTACGAGAACACGATGGGCACAGCCCCTCCAATCCTGCAGTGGAGCATGGGGAAAACAAAATACAGTACATCCGAATTACACTTCTATCTATACAATGTGGCTCTGGCATCACCGATTTTTGGGGTCTTATATTCTTGAAGAGTGGACCAGAAGTCTGGACTTTAACAAGGCCACTACAAAACCTTAATTAATTTTTTTTCAGCCATTAAGAGGTGAACTTACTGGTGTGTTTCGGATCATTGTCCAAGTGCACTTGAGCTTGAGGTCATGAACGTGCTAGATGATCTGAATCACTTAAGTGTGACAAATATGCAAAAAAAAAAAACCAGGAAGGGTGCACATACTTTTTCACAGCACGCTTATTTAATCAGAGTCAAACAGAATCTATCTTGGGATGACCTCTGACCCCGGAGGTGTGCGTATGACCTGAGAGACGCTAACGAATAGCAAAAAAGAAGGATGTAGAATGGAGAGTGATGGTGGGGGGAAGTGGCAGTGCTAAGGATCAGCACTCTACAAGGACAAAGCACAGGCTGTTCGTTCAATTAGCAATAAAACACACTGCTGTACTTATCCTACTGCAACCACCCCCCTCCATCTATCGCTCTTTCTTTCTCTGTGTCCCTCTTTCTTCCCTTCGTTCTTTCTCTCTCTCTCTCTCTCTCTTTCTGCTGCAAAGTCAGAGCTGAACACTGCTCACCAGCCTGGCTGAACCCCCTGGCACTGACCCATAACTTACATGAGGAGTGATATTAAAGGAAGGATAGAAAGAGAGAGAGGAGGAAAAAAGGGGGAAAAGGAACTAAAAAAAAAAAGAACAAAAAGCAATGAAGTGTGTGGTCTGGAGAAAAGTGTGTGTCACTCAGACAGAAGTCATTATCTCAGTATGGAGCCAGACCAAATGTTCAAAAAGGACCAGGCATGTGTGTGTGTGTCTGTGTGTGTCTGTGTGTTGTGTGTATACTCCAAAGTACACAAACCTCATAGGGAGACAAAAGGAGCTCGGTACTAGCCTGAGGTCAAATTGAGGTCAGACCCCTGCTGGAGCCCAATCAAACAAAAAACTGCTCCCTGGGCTGCTGTAAAGAGCACTCAAGAAATAAAAACAGCTCTGGATGAAGATAATTTAAGAGTGCTCGATCCAGCACTGATTTCATCCCGCTGCAAAAATAAAACCGCACCGTAGATGCAGTGCACAAAAAAAACCCTATAAAAGAATTTGTGCTTCCCGAGAGTAAAGATTCCCATCTTTCAGAAATCACTCTCTGTATGGAATTACACGTAGTTCCCAGAGTTACGATGGAGATGCATTACAATGACTGACAATGATCGTAACTTGAAAATATGTTCAATTGTTTACAAATTACAGTATACTACCCCATACCAATCACCATTCTTTAAGATTCCTGTGTAGGCTACTCCATGTCCCAACTTACGATATTTTCAAGATACAATCGTGTCATTGCGACGCATCTCCATCGTAAGTCGGGGACTACCTGTATATAATTTAGCAAAACAAAGCAAATTACACTACCATACTCTATAAAGTATCCAGTATATATGTATTTGGCAGCTGACACGTGGACGAGCACCGTTTTCAATAATGAAGGGCAGAAAATACACTGCTACGTTTGCTTGAGATTTTTTTTACAATTTTGTCATCATTATTCTCACAGTAAGATCGAAAAATCGAAGTTACTCCATCTGTATAGGGAAAGCACTGAAACAGTAAGAGCATAAAAAGTATGCTGTGTCATTCTATAATTCGATGCTTTTAGGGTGTGCTGTTATAGTTTAAGGTGATTATAGTGCCTCTGCTCCATCACACCTTCCAGGAAATGATTATTTTCCTACAAAAGCACACACAGTAGCATTTTTTTCCTTACACAATGCTAAAATATTCTATTTTTTGTCACGATCGTGGACAGATCACTTTTGTGACATCCAAAATCTCTTGGTTTCATTTGAGTTTGTAACCATTCAGTAACTACGCTCCCTTTTCCGATCATGGAGACACGTCCTAAAATATCTAGGTGGACTCCAGGTGGAGGGTTTGTGAAGGTCAAAACAGACCAAGCCAAGAATTTGTGAACTGAGGGACACTCACCCAAATCCTGAGAGCATCCTGCAGAAGAGGAAGGTGCTGTATCCCTGCACGAACGAGGACAGGAAGGCGAAGAAGCCGTTCACGGACATACACACCAGCAAACACTGCCTCCGGCCCACTTTATCCGACAAACCGCCCCAGAAAAATGCTCCAACCATCATCCCCAGGTACACAATACTACCTGTGGAGGACAGAGAGAAAGAACAGAAAGAGAAAACATGTTTAGCAGATTAAAAGAAAGTCATTACAAGCTGATTCAATTAGTTTTATTATGTATCTCTTCTGTGATTCTTTAATATCAAAATACATGACCCATAGACCATGTTTCCTTCATCAGGACTGCCACAAAGGCCACGCCTCCTTCTTTAGAAATTACAGTAAGGCCACACCTCCTACACATGGACCGACATCCATGCTGTTCCTGTTATCTTTTCACAATAACCAGTTTTGGCTCAAAATGAAAGAAAAAAATAGATGAACCGTCATATCTTCATGTTCAGATGAGTTCCAGATGCACAGCGAGACTTAGTAGTTTATTAAATTTGCTACATATTCTACCCGCTGATACTGACAAGAGACCATCTGGCCCATAACACACACCCACACACACCCACACACACTGTGCAAAATGCTGACTGTACAGACTAACATGTTATACAGAGAAAAGACTGTGTTTTTCCTATGCGTTTCACTCCTCAATATATAAAGTATCTCATCAATATGTAAATCCCTCGAGTCAATAAAATAAATGCTACATTTTCAGAATGACAAAATTATTTGTTTAAAAACAAATTCACTAAACGTGCTGAACGAATGAAGTTTGCACACTCTTTTTGACTTTGACTGCATCCCATCATGCACCACAAAGCAAAAGTAGAGGGCAGAAAACCAACAGAACCAATACGGCTAGACAGTTCATCTGCCTCTTCGTTTCCGTTTTTTACCCCTGGTCCCAAAATGAAAAATATAAAGCACACTAAATTGCGATCTTAGAAATTCCCTGCTATAATTAATTATATATATATATATATATATATATATATATATATATATATATATATATATATATATATATATATTAGTTTGTATTGTATTCTATTTGTTTCAAAATAAGAAGTGGGTGTGGCCTAAACCAAAAGTATAAGCACAAAATTTTTTTTGTACCTACCCACAATACTTTCAAACCCAAAATATATATAAAAAACATGAATTGTGTTACAGAAAACTAATAATCGAACCTTGAAAAAGCATCGCACGGTGTGCTTTTTGCATCCTGAGGCTCTATACAATTGAACTCTGCTCTCGATTTAAGTTTCTGTATTTGTGTTCAGACTGCCCTTTATCTGTTCATTCAGTTGCATCCCTGATGGAATCACGGGGCTTGGATGAAACAGATGTCGTTTTATTAACGCCTTTTAAACGTCTTAGTGCTCAGTGGGAATAAACTAGCTGACACAGCATCTCAGATACATTACACAAGGCCTGGCGTGATGACACTGTACTTAATACTCTTTTAAAAAGATGTTCCACTAGAGTTTGGAGTGTGCTTGTGGAGATTTGTGCTAATTAAGTGATGGTGTTAATAAAGAAAGGTCCTGATGTAGATGAGGTGCAGTCATCTAAAGCAGATCTTCGTAGAGCTGGCTTGTGCCCAGAAGCATTTTCTTGCTGGAACTGGTTTGGGTCTCCTAGTTCAAGTAAGGGGGAAAATGTCATTTCAATGCAACCAAAGAGGTCCTATACAATTGTGTGCCTCTTCAGGGAACAACCACATATGGTCCAATAGTTTTGTGCATTATGTGTATGACATATTTAACAGACAGAACACACAGTAACTGCGTTTATGAAGTCAAATTCTAATGAACTAATAATCATAATGATCAAAATGATCCAAAATGATCTAATCCTGGGGCTCTCTTTAACTAAACTACTGGAGCTATGCTTCCAATACTGGGCCCATGAGCAAGGCCCTTACCCTTCAGAAAGAAAAAATAAGGAAAGTAGCTTTATATATGCCATGTGTACAATACAGCAAAGTCTTTCTTCAAATATCCAGGTGAGGTGAAGAAGCTGGAGACAGAGCGCATGGTCAGCCATTATACCTGGAACAAAAAGCGTTAAAGGCCTTGCACAAAGGCCCTAACAGCAGCAGCTTGGAGATACTTGGGCCTTAACCACTAAATTACAACTTCCCTCCTTCAATTGGTCTGTTGTATAAATGAGATCATTGTGAGCCACTCTGGGGCATCTGCCAAATGCCATAAATGTGAATATAAAATATAAACCGAGTGCTTAAATGTGTTGCCATATTTTACCAGATTCCCACAGGACAGGAGGCACTGCAAGCATCGAAAAAAAAAAAAGAAAAAGCACGCCCTATGTCGACCGGCGAAGCTAAAAATGTTCTTGTATAAGATCAGTGCCTCATTTATACCCAAAGAAATGATACAAAACTCATATAAAAGTCTTCTTCCCTTGTATTTTCATTGTACACGTCAAATTTTTAATAAACTAATGGAAAGTTTTAGTTTTGGTCTAATAATCGACGTTCTCTGACGTGCTGTTTTTCTTTAATCCACCTGAGTTGGTATAAAGAGACAGGGATGATCAGATATTCACACACACACACACACACACACACACACACACACACACATACAGACATGCACACAAACGATAAACCCATTAAACGTTCCTCTGGCCGAGCTGCTAATAAAAATGTTAATTTGTGCTAAAGAAGCAGCAAGGAATGATCGTTTTCTGTCGTCTGATTCACCGTGAAAGAAAACGTGCGCTCGGATCTATCTCTCTGTCCTCACGGCGAGTTCCCGTAATGTTCTGAAGCCTTTCTGATGGGAGCTGATATGCAGAAAGCAGCCTGTGTTATCTGCACTCACAGGCATAATAAGGGAAGGCAGGTGATTCATTACAGGCTGACAAAAAGAGAACCTGGTGTTGCTACACACACACACACACACACACACACACACACATTCTCTTTTACACACTCTCTCTTTCTCTAACACCACTGCTAGAGCTAAACGATCCATCGTTGAGATGTTGCTTCAACCCTCAAATCTACTGAAACCGAGAAATTACAGACATGATGCTACATAGTATGAATTCAGCTGAGTTAGCTCGAGGCTAACACGATTAAAAAGACAAGCACGTTTCTCTTCGTCTGAGAGTAAACTCAACTACATTTCTCGCTAGCGGCTACAACAACAAAAATTTTATTATTGCCAGCAACATCAAGGATGCTTTATTAAATGCTTAGCGGTAGCACTATGTTGTGTTTTAGCTTCCTCATGCTATATTAGCAACTGTAACGCTTGAAATATTCCAAAGTGACTGGTATCTCACACAATAAACCTTTTTGGCCTCTAGCTAACAGCATTCTGTATATGATATCATTGTGGTAATGTGAGTAGGATTCTACTTCGAAAGGATTCTACCTCACATTGTGAAAAAACACCCTCAGGAATTAGCCTAGTGCTTAAAGCAGAAAGTATCCACACAGAGCTTGACTATAGAACTATAGAAAGCTAGGATTTGTTTTGAACCTGTAACAATGCTTGCTAAGGAAATGTTGTTCTGCTGTATGTTAACAATATACAGCATTGCTATGCTAAGCAGTTAAACAACGGACAATCTAGTACACCACAACAGCAACGGTGGCCTCCTGTGGTATCTTTTTGACCCATTTAGGGCTCCTCTGTAGCATTTAAATACATATAAAGCAAAGTAAAGCATACATTTATCAATCCTTGATATGGCCAAACCAACACATCTTTACTTTAGCATATTGCTATTTAGGTTAATGTTAGCATCCTAGCACATTCTGGATGCTTTAGATTGATAGTGGAAAGGAATTTTAGTTCACATCCAGGCCAGAAGCTGACTATTCGACCGATCGGCATGGCTATTAACGTCCTGCTGATGTGTACGAGATGTAGTTATAGAGACTCGATGAAGTGTGTAAAGTGTAGCGCACAAAGAGAGAGGTGAGGGAGCGATCAGTGAGGGCAGTCTCATCAAGATCATCACTCCTCAGAAGGTTCAAGCTCAGGTTAATACCTTTGTTTACCAACAGCATTTTTTCTGTGCTTGGATCTGTGCTCGCTTTTTTCAAGTAGATAGATAGATAAATGGATGGATGGATGGATGGATGGATGGATGGATGGATAGAAAGATAGACTACATGATGCTTCTTCCTCAAACTGTTACCACAAATTCGGAGGAACACAATTGTATAGGTCTTACCTATTATTCTAAAATTCTCCCTTCATTTGAACTAGGAGACCCAAACCTGTTCCAACATGACAATACTCCTGGCACAAAGCCAGATCCATGAAGATATACTTATCATGGTTCGGAGTGGAAGATCTAGTTTTATTGAGCTCCAACCCTATTAAATATCGTGAACTGGACCACTGACTGCACCCCAGGCCTCCTCACCTCAACTACATCAGTACCTGACTTTATCTTTTCCTCCATCCTCAGCATTCTTCTACCAGTATACCCTAAGTCCCTCCTCTGCACATGTCCAAACCTTCTTAATATAGCATCTCTCACCTTGTCTCCAAAACATCCCTCTAATAAACTCATTTCTAAACCCCGTTCATTCTCATGACCCTCAATGAAAATCGCTGAATCCTCACTCCAGTCTTTTTCTCAATTTCACTTGAGGACGTTGCTGATAATTGTAAAACGATCTCCGCTTCCCTACACCACCTCACCGTCGATTACTTTCCAATAACATCATGACCCCGCGTGTTTTATTCCTTCATTATTCATCTATTCGATGAAACGCTTGATATACGAGCGGTATTGCTGAGCCAGACAATGCTGTGTCACTCTTTTTCTCCTGCTGTAATAGCAACAATAAAGTGAAACTGTTTTCTGTGACAGCTCACCAGGTCCATGAGAGGCTCCATTTATTAATTAAACGTGGCTCAGCATGCGTAATTAGGTCCTGCTGCCAAAACATATTCCCTGACATCTATAGCGTCTCCTCGGATTACGGTTCGACGGCAGACGGACACATTTCGCCGACTCTCGCCGGATCCCTCGGCTCGCCTCAGTCCCTCTGGAGGATAAAGAGAGAAGGATTGTACTGTGTACTCATTAAAATGGTACAGTACAGGTACATTTTGTTCCCTGATTTACAGCCTGGGCGTCAAAGTACTCCTGAAGGTCCTTACAATGTGGTTTGAAGCTTGAATGAGTTTTAGACTTTTTCATACGACAGAAACGGACAGGAATCGGTACCCTTGAGAGGAACACACTGAGCGTTTGGACTTTAAATGGTACTTATTTTCTGAGACTCGAGCTGATGGAAGGTCTGTTGTAAAAACAACTACTAGAGGAAGATTGTGATAACTCATAGTCTGAGAAAAACCTCTGAGATTCGTTCATCTTAGTCTCAGGCACGCATCCGTGGGAAAGTAATCTAATCAGTGAATCAGATTTAAATGGGATTAATAAATGTATAATAAACAACATTATGACAAAGATCTACAGACCGAAGGAGTGAAGCTGACTTTTTTGAATAACAACATCCCCTAAAATCTTCTATATTGACGAAAGGTTTGTGGAGACCAGTGCTTCTTTTTGAACATTCCATTCCATGTTGATTTCCCATTTGCAGTTATAAAAACCTCCACTCTCATGGGAAGATGTTCCACTAGATTTTTGTGGAGATTTGTGTGAGATTCAGCCACAAGTCAGGTGTAGGTTATGGTGTGGAGGCCTGGGGTGCAATCAGCGTTCACATTCATTCCAATAGGTTTGGAGCTTTAAATCAGAAGATCTTCTACTACAACCCTTAAAAAGCATTTTTTCATGGAGCTGGATTTGTGCACAGATTTCACAATGAGTCTTCTAGTTCAAGTAAAGGGAAAATTTAATTAGCGCATCCGAAGACATTCCTATACACTTGTGTGCCTCCAACTTTGTGGTAATAATTTGAAGAAGAACGACAAATAAACAAAGAAATAAAACACTAAAGAACATGAATAATTGACAAAAAAAAGTCAGAACCAGAACATGAAGCAAAACAATGCAGCCAAGAGTTTGCTGTGAGAGATCTTTGACATGTGGCTCATGTGACATGCAGAGGCTGATGGGAAATGTAGCCCCCTGTCCATAATCCTGACAGATCCTGAATACATAAGCAGTAATAAACTGGACACTGGACAGGAAGGCTTTCCCATGGTGGAAAAATATCTGCTACAAAGCCCTGACACTCCTTGAGATTTCTTCCATAAATGTTCACTAAATGTCTACAAACAGTATGTTTTAAGAAGCGCTTATGAATGAGCAGAATTGCTTGTGTATTAATATACACAGATCAGCATAACATTGTGACCACCGGCTTAATATTGTGTTGGTCCCCTTTTGCTGACAAAACAGTTGTGACCTGTCGAGCAAGAGCTTTAACTATTCAGCAATTGAAGCTACAGGAACTCGTCTGTTGGATCGGACCACACGGACCAGCCTTCGCTCCCCACGTGGACCACTTTTGATAGATACTGACCACTGCAGACCAGGAACATTCCACAAGAGCTGCAGTTATAATGATGCTCTGACCCAGTCGTCTAGACGTCACAATTTGTCAAACTCAAGCTCGCCAATTTTTCCTGCTTCTAACATCAACTTTGAGGACAAAATTTTCACTTTTTGCCCAATGAATATATCCGACCACTAACAGGTGCCATGATGTAGAGATAATCAGTGTTCTTCACTTCACCGCTTACATTTACATTTGCGGCATTTAGCAGACGCCCTTATCCAGAGCGACATACAAAAGTGGTAAGCTGGTAATCTGTCATAATGTGATGCCTGATCAGTGTAAACATGCTGTTAGTTTTAACTTTTATAGAAAATGAATCACCTTGCTCTGACCAATCCGATTTGAGAATTCAGCAGCGCTGTGAACAAATAAAAAGTGCTTGTCGACGAAAACGGCTTTTGCAACAAAAGCGAACCAGCTGTTCTCCTCAGAGAAACCCTAGAGCTCAGTTTTCTGATTTCATGCCTTGATGCTTTCTACCTCTTTCCCCTCTCTCTTTTTCTCTCTTGGTCTCTCGCCCTAAAAGCATAAAATGAATGCATAGTTATTCGGTAGCTTCAGCAAACCAGACTTGACGTTGAGCGTAATTCACGTGTGTCCATGTGTCTTCCTGCGGTGAACATTAGAGAAACAGAAAACAAAAGGAAAGTGCCTGGAGGGAGTAGGATTTGGCAGAATGGGTCTGTTCATCTTCTTCTGTGATGGACAGATAGAGAGACAGAAAGAGAAAGAGAGATGCATATTATCCTGTTTCACTGAAACCACAAATCGAGTACATCAGCAATTGTCTCTCAAATATGTGTTGGAATACTGTGTGTGTGTGTGTGTGTGTGTGTGTGTGTGTGTGTGTTGAGGTTTCACAGATTCCTTGCTGCAGGCAGGCGTGGGTTTTATTAAAAAAAAAACAAATGAAATGATTTTCTATTCACAATTCAGCTTATTAGGTAATTACATAAAGACCTGAAAGTCTCGAAAGGAGAAAGGATGCAACAGGATGAGGTACCCAGGTGTCCTGTTGTCAGAACAAGAATCTTCTCTCTGTATATACACACACACACACACACACACACACACACACACACAATGACGATCACGAACAAACCCAATATAACACTACCCACTCATGTACTGTACCTGGTACCATGACAACACACTTCCTGATCTATCCCAATGATATTACTGAACACACACACACACACACACACACACACACACACACACACACATAAAGGGCCATCTCTTTCTAGTCGTGGAACTAACTCATTCAGGAACTCCGATTCCTCCTTTGTGGATAGGTTTTCAGAGAGGAACCTCTGTGAAAGTCCTGCTGTTGCTCTCTAAATGATCTGACTGCTGGATTAAGTAGCAAGTTCTCCTAAATAGGTTGTACACTCCCTGTCTAATATTAAGTGTAATCTAAATTGGTACAGGGAACAGATTAAAGGTAGGTGAGAACTGAAAAACATCCAGACACTTAGAAAAAATATTATGTGGCTCATTTTTATTTCTTTGGTGTTGTGTTAAGTATGTTGATGTCCTCTCACTCACCCAGCCACCCTGCTCCAGAGTTGGGCACACACATGTCCGTCTCGGCGCTAGGCAACACAAACCCAACCACGAAAACCTCCACGCCGTCGGACATGAGCGCCAACCCCAGTACGAAGAAGAGCTGCCACTGGAAGCGCCCGTGTCCGCACTCCTGGATGATCAACTCGTACTGCTGTGCTAGCTCCTCCTCCTCCGCCTCACGCTCCTTCTCCAGCTCTTTCCTGTCCTTCGTACCATCAGCTACCGGCCGCCCCATAGCCACCTGTCCGTCCCCGGTGCCAGGAACCCCCTGGTACTCTCCCTCGTAGATCTCGTCTTCATCGTCATGGCCTTCAGTGGCGTCACTGGATCCTTCATCGTCCTCGTGTTGGTGCGCCTGACCGTCCTGGTTGTAATAGCGGTTCTCATCTCCGCCCTCGTCTTCATCGTCGTTTTCGAACCGATGATACGTGCGGCCTGAGTATTCATCCGTTGCCCTGTCTATGGCTTTGTTGACCTTTTTGACCGCATGTCGCTTGGCTTCTTTGGCGATATCTCGAGCGCCACGGGAAAGAGAAGTTCTCTCACTGTATGTGTTCTCCATTTTTTTTTTCTGCCGTCAAATAACTCAAACTGGAAGTAAAAGACTGGCACTCGATTTGCGACCTCTTAACTCGACTTCCTCTTTACCTTTACTTTTAGGTTGGATCCATCCAAAAGAGTTAGAGGTACACCCTGGAAAGTAAAAGAAAAATGTGTTATATTTACAAAATAGATAAGAATATCAATAAAATGTAGAAGCCCAATCTAATAAGTTTATAAAAAATAACAGATGCATCTGATCTGTTCAGAGTCTATTAAACTAGTGCAAAGTGATCACATGCAACAAAACAACTTTTGAGGTATATATTAGTGATAAAAATGTACTAAAATTGATTTTTTGTAAAAAAAAAACGAAGTCACAATGATCAAATCCGAGCCGGTACAAATTCTGATTGATATTTAATAGCAAAATGGTACATTCCTATTGGCTAATTGTCATAACATCTGGCAAAAAATGGTTTCCCTTTTCCTACTCCGCTTTCGAGTAAAAAAAAAAAAAACAGATCTTTCCCAAATATTTTTATCCCATGTAAATTGTTGACTGTACTGTAGTGTAGATCTTCTGTACAGTGAAGAACACAAGCTTACAGCTTTTGTGCAGTAATCACACCTTTAGCGCCCCTAAGCCTCGGCAATCGACAGCTCCTCATTAAAGCCTCCCCTACCGTCTTCGATGAATAATTAATGATTTATTAAATCAGCTCCAGTAAATTGTTACTTAATGAAGATTGAAAAGGATACCGTGTAAAAGTAAATTACTGCTGCGTTACAATTTTTTTATCGGTTGCGAGGGGTGAGTCTACATTTCCACAATTGCAGAGACATTTCTGTCCCCACACAGATAAAAGCACAATATTTTCATTGCTAAGATGCACCGGACCACCCCGTTACCATGACAACCACCCGGCTCGGATAAAGGGTTGGGGGGGGTGTACGGCGACTCCTATTTCTGATACTGTCAACCGAGATAAAAGAGAGACACAACAGCAACCAGGAGATGAAAATAACGTCAGATGGAGATGAGATGGAGAGATGAAGAGATGAAGAGATGTGTCAAAGAGCTTGAAAGCGATTTGAAGCTCAAGTGTCACACTGAGGCCTCAACAGGTGACACGAGCGCTAACGCAGATAATGCCACTCCTGTCGACTGTTGTTTTTGGAAGCCGTGAGTTTTATAGTTTTGGAAATTGATTTTTATTTGTTTTTACAGAGATAAAGAGGATATTTAGTTAGACTGTATAAGTTTAATTCCTATAAGTTTGTGCCAGTCACGACTGTGGCGAAGAAAATCTCCCTGAGACGGCATGAGGAAGAAATCCTGAAAAAAACATCCTGAAAAAGGAACCCATCCTCATCTAGGTGGCACAGTCCATTCATTACAGTTCTATGATTGTTGGTGTTGTGGTGTAATGTGTAGTGATAAATTGATGTAGTGATGCTTAAATGCAAAACCCTTTGTGTAAACTGTTTAGCCATTGTAGCAGACTTTTGATTTTAATTCCAGTCCAATTCCATCCTAAAAGTTTTTGAGTTGCTCAGTAGCTTCATAGATCTTTAGATTTTAAAGGTTCAACCATGCCCAGCTGCACAGAGTGTTCTCCATTTGAAGAAAACTCCATCCAGAGGTAGGGCTTCGGGATGAATTGGGCAGATCCGAAGAGAAGGAAGGGAAAGGAATATTGGTTACTGTTACCTCAGGAGCAAGTTTAACAGTCTGTATGTAATTAATTAGAAGTCTTTTTGACCCTAAAGCAATGCATGTGAAGATATTTAGCGGTGAAATCCTACACAGCGTGTAACTCTGAGTGTGTAGTGAGTGTGAGATGCAGTGTGTGTATGTGTGTGTGTGTGTGTGTGTGTGTGTGTGTGTGTGTGTGTGCTTTTTCTCTTATACACAGTCCTTGTGTGTGTCCGCGTATGCTCCCAAATAACTCTCAACATAAAGTTAGGCTGAAGAAATAATATGACATAACCCCACACACTAGTGAGTGTTTGTGTGTGTGTGTGTGTGTGTGTGTGTAAGTGCATCGACAGACTCAGGATAACGCCTGAATCTCCGGGAAAACACAAACATCTTTTCAAAGACGACAGATCCACTGAAGCTGCGCTGGTGCAATGCAGCACACATTTACACACATCTAAAAACAACAACAGACACAACAGTATACACAAATGCACAATCAATATGCACAAACCCGATTCACACAAGTCTCAAGTTTAATTTGTCATATGTGCAGATGTAAGTTTGTACAATTAAATTATTTAGCGAGGCTACAGGCAAACTACAACAAATATAAAATATTAAACATGAAACAATATTACACAGTAAAATGAAAAAGGAGAGAAAAGTAATAATGAGGCATAAAAAAGTTATAATTATTACCAAGTGGGTGCAGAATTGTATGTATATATATTAAATGAATTATATGAATATTTACATATATTACATATTAGCATGAGGTATTTTTACACTAAAATGGAAGACCGAAGATAACAAGTAGAATGTATATCTTACAGTAGGTGTGCACAAATATGCAAATATACGTAAAGGTACGTAACACATACAAAAGATACAAACACAAAAAAACATGTGACGCAATACATACAGATACACAAAAAAGCAGAAAATCTAAAGACACAACAATAAACAAAAATGCAATATATGGTACACAAACACGTGATTTATATGCATGTATCTATCCTGCTCTCTCCACACACACACACACACACACACACACACACACACACACACACATATGAACAGACTCCATTCTTTAAATGTAAACTTTTTGAAATTCAATTACAGTGATGAAGTGTGCTGCTGGCATCAGAGTCACTGATAACAGAGAGAGAGAGAGAGCGAGAGAGAAAGAGAGAGAGAGAGCGAGAGAGAGAGAGAGAGAGTCAGTGACGAAAGACAAAAGAGTGAGTGAAAGACAGATAGATAAAGAAAGATTAAAAGAGACAGACAGACAGACAGACAAACAGACAGACAGACAGGCAGGCAGACAGAGAGACTGTAAAAGAAAACAAAAAGACAGAGAGGGAGTAAAAGAGACAGACAAGCAGATAGACTGTAAAGAAAGACTGAAAGAGAGTGAAAGGCAGACAAGCAGACAGACAGATAGACAAACTGTAAAAAAGACTAATAGAGAGAGAGTGAGTGAAAGAAAGACAGACAAATAGACAGTAAAGAAGGGCTTAAAGATAGAGAGAGAAAGAAAGAAAGCATGAAAGAGAGACAGACAGATGGTAAAGAAAAGACAGTCAGTGAAAAAAGACTAAAGAAGAGAGTGAAAGACAGATAGAGAGACAGATATTTGGATAGACAATAAAGAAATAGAGAGAGAAAGACAGTGGAAAGAGACAGAGAGGGAGAGACAGACAGACATTCAGTGAAAAAAAAAATTCTGAGAGTGTGAGTGATAGGGAGACAGAGAGACAGAAACACTGTGCAGAAATACGAGAAAAGAAAGAGTGAGTGAGAGACGGGAAAAATGAAACATGAAATGATGAGCTAAACCTAAATACCACTGAGGCAAAAAAGAAATAGATAAAGGCAATAACCAGTATGTGGTATGTGAATGTTTATGTGTGCTAGTTCTACGTTTATGCTAAGCTAACACTAAAGTAGGCTTACCTCAGGCTCCCCATTACACACTTGACATTCCAAAACACGACTCATCCAGCTCTATGTTTTAACACTAAGTGTTCTGATGACAAATTTATTCTTCTTTACTAACCTGCATTATTACCGTACATTCTTTATACGTGTAATACACGTGTTTATTAGATCCACGTCACACAGCGTGATCTGTTATGATCTTATGCTGAACGATTGCTGAACTCGCACTGTAGAAAGGCATAAAAGTATATAAATAAATATCAAACAAAAGAGCTTCCACACTCCTGAGTCTGCAGTAGTGTGCTAGCGACTTGAGTGTGAACCGTTTTCTCGCACAAAACAGCACATTTCTGAGGGGTTTCGAACAACGCCATTGTCGTGGGCCGCTAGAGTCACCGCTGGCCCTTCCATTAATCACAGGACATAAAAAAAGCTTTAGAGGACGCAGGATTACACATGGAGACAATCCATCATAATGTCTGCTGCGAATACCGTTGGAAAAGACATCGCTAGTTAGCTAAAAATAGTAAAAAAAAAAAAGAGAAGCTAATTAATGTGCACAGATAATGTATGTAAAATAAAAACGAGCGAGTGTGATCGAGATTTTCGCCAGTGCAACATTCACACTCATTCGTACCGTTTTTCACTTCACGAGCTCCCCATGTACATAGCAACCAGAAGCTATCGTCATTCTATTAGCGTTAGCATTAGCAAGGACTATTATGACATCCCTTTTAAGCGTTCTTGGACATGTCACAATAATAAAAAGCACAATAAAACAAGCTTCTAGTCAATTATAAATGAAATTAATTTTTCTTTATGTCTTTTTTTGTCTGCTAAGTATAGCATTGTTCAGACTATTAGCATTGTTAGCTTCTTTAGCAGGTTTAGCATCACTAGCAAATAGCACAATACATCCACTAAATTCAGTCCTTTTTCTTTGTAATCGGAATAAAATGTGATTTATATTCTAAAGACGAACCAGAACATACTGAACGTGTTATTTCCCATTTTACACTGGGGTTTTTTTTGTGATAATTGTGACTTTTTTCTCGTGATTATCTGGCTGTGCTGTGAGCCCGATTACTTTATACTCAGTTTTCTAAATGGCTTTTCTCAGCTACGTGACACACCTGCAGCGAGTACATGGATTAAACCAGAACTTTTGCTGAAGTTCTACTTTTTTCCAATTTATTGTATAATAAAATTGAGTGCTTTTGTAATATTTAGTTAATAAAGCAGCTTAACCGTTACTTTATTTACCATCCTCTCACCTTTCTTTATTGAACTTTCTCCTGTTACGAAGCACCGACACTGGAGACTCCTTTCTTACTAAAAACGTCACTGTTCATCAACGTCTATACAATATTTTTCACCTGTTTTTTGACACGTCTGCTGTCTGAGTCCCTGTGAACGATCTGTTACTCCAGACAGAGTAATGTATTAGAACAAACACCTGTAATACTGTCTGAGCCACTGTTACAAAAAAGATCAATCACCATCTTCTGACCAATCAGATTTTTTTAATTTAACAGCAGACAAGGCAGAACCTTTTCCTCCAGCACTATGATAATGGATGGCTATAGGAACCTCCCCGGCAGCTGTGTGTGTGTGTGTGTGTGTGTGTGTGTGTGTGTGTGTGTGTGTGTGTGTGTGTGTAAGCTCTACAACCACAGTAAAAAAGACAAAAAGACAACATACATTACCAACAGATGGAAATCAGTAATAAAGCATTGTGTTGATAAACTCAGGCCCTTTGGCCTTTGCTGATTAAACATTACCGTCACAACGCTGATCATTTTCTCGATATCAAACAAACCAGGATTGTGAAAAAAATATATGACTTTATGACGACACCATATGGAGAAAATTTAACGGAAAGGCCGTGTTACCGAGATGGTTCTTGATACAGGGTTAAAGGTCGTGACCTTTAGAGCAGTGCTGAAGCAATATTGGCTCGGTGTGCATTCAATTTCAATATATCTCTTTCATACTCTATGACCTTATAGGAAAACCAGATTATGTTATGTTTATGAGATTTATTTCACAACCATTTCTTCTTACATGATTTCATTGCACGCTTGATTATTTTTCTTATTTTATTTAATTATTATATCAAAGAATATATAGATTTTTTTAAATATGTATTACACATTTGAATACCATCCAATCCGAGCATCTCCCGTGGTGGTTATTATTATATGAGCAAATTCACCGAAACATAAATCTAGCGATTCAGTAGATTATCCCTCACTTCTGTATGTTGTGTTTACCGAAAGAAACAACTTTATATTCGATAGAAATCATATCTGGACGTGTGTTCGGGTTTAAAAGCAGGGAAATTACATTAAATCCCGAAATTACAATGTTCTGTTGTGATAAAACCTTATTTTTTTGCTGAGCAAAGGAAACAGGGCTGTGTGATGGAGCTGGAAAGGCTGCAGTACATGCTTTAACATTCACTCCACCTCTCTCTCTCTCTCTCTCTCTCTCTCTCTCTCTCTTCTCTTTCACCAGCAGCACGAGGGAGAACGCATCAATCACAGTCCGCGGTTATGACGCAAGCAGCGTCCCCTTAATGAAATTTCGGCTCTCCTCATTGCGTGTACACAGAAATCAATTTCTTCCCTCATCTCTCTTTTTTCCCTCTGTTGTTTTTCGTACCTTGTATATTACAGTTCAGTGACAAAATATGGGCCTCATTCACAGAAAGTAATGTGCATTTTACATGGTGGTGTAATGTCTACTACCTCTTTTGTACCTGACATTCACCTTGTAAAGTGTATACGATTATATAATGGTTGGAAGCATACATGCATTTTTTTGTATATTTTGTCGCATTAAAAAGTACAATATTTTTATACACATTTGTGGAAAAATTATAGAACAAAACGACAAAACAGAATCAGGAATAACAGCAGCGTTAACCTAGAAAAATAAATTCGCAGGAATTACATTGGGCTTTTCAGGGAAATGGTGGTTGATACTATTACAGGTATGTTTTTTGCACATTTAAAACACATCTTTCACCTGGGAAAGTAAATGCACCGTGAAAAAAGGTTGTAACTCTGCATTGTGGGAATGGGTATCAGTGTTAAGCTGTCAGCAAACCCAAAACCATTAAAAAAAAAAAGGTAATAGCACTGTACTTTTCTGGGTACCTCCATGGTACTTACACAGGTGGGATTTTAGTTCCACCTCAAAAAGGAAATCTAATGCATCCTAATGCATCCAGTGCAGATCATGTTTTTTTTTTTTTTATTCTCACTGGCACTGCTGTGTAAAAGTACAAGAGCGATTTTTTGAGCATTTGGCACGCGCAAAACACACACGAGTTCCTGTCAAACGCTTCAATTAAAAAAAAAAATGGAGTTCTTCATAGAAGTGATGCACGAGACAATGCACGAGACAATGCACGAGTTAATGCACGAGACAATACACGAGTTAATGCACGAGACAATGCACGAGTTAATGCACGAGACAATGCACGAGATAACTCATGGAATACCGCATGCACGGAATCGGTGATCCCGCGCGCGCATCACTCAAAGTCGTGACAGCTCCCATTGCGGCTTCCGCTCCCTTCCCTTCACACGCGGAATTTCAAAAGCTGGGATTTCTTTTGTTTTTGTTTTTTTGGACACAAACACAAGCATGCACAAACACACACACATTTATGCACACACACACACACACACACACACACACACACATATAGCAGGAACTTACCGGTGCAATAGAAGCAAAAAATTAAGCGCAGCGGGGATCCAGCAGAGCGCGCGCGCGTCCTCTCACCCGGGTATTTCCCCAACGCTATCCCACTGCACGGAAGTGTGGAGTGATGAAGAGCTATCTGGTTTTCTTTTTCTTATTCCCCCCTTCTTTTTCTTCCCCTCTTATGTCCTGGTGTATACAGTACTTCCTCCCCCGCGATGCAGTAAGCAGCTCCTCTGCAGCACTTGGAGAAAAAGAGGAAAGGAAATGAGGAGAGAGAGAGAGAGAGAGAGAGAGAGAGAGAGAGAGGTGGGGGTGGAGGATGCAATCAATAGTTGTGTCCCTGTGGGCTTTTTTCTAAGTCACGATTCTTTTTCTTCCTCATGTTTCACATCATCATCACCACCACCACCACCATCATCATCATCATCATCATTATAATCGTTAATTAATATTATTGCTATTGTTACATTGTTAATAAAGTAGCAGCATCACCTGCTTATTTCAAGCTCACGCACACACACACACACACACACACACACACACACACACACACGCACGCACACAAGCACCGGTGATTCCGGTTCCTGACCGTGGAGGAACCTACAGGTTAAAGTCCTTTACTGCACACACACACACACACACACACACACACAGAAAACATCTTAAACATGCCAATAATGAGGGTCAGTAGTGGGTAGACCAAAAGTATTGGGACACCTGACCTTCCCGTCCATGTCTGGTTCCTCCCTAAAGAACATTGCTTGGAGTGCATGATTTTGAGTGGCCTGCTATCGAGCTCCGACTTCAATGAATTTTGGCTCTCACAGCACCTCAGGCCTCCTCACCTCACTTACATTTGTACCACCACACTCCAAAATCTAGTGAAATATCTTCCCAGAAGAGTGGAGGTAACTATAAATGGAGACTAAATGTGGAGTGAAATGTTCAAGATGCACATAATGATCTTATTTTATACGTTTTTGGGAGAGAAAATTGAGGAAACCCATACAGAAACCTGAAGAACTTTGAAACTCCACACAGACAATAACTTGAGATTAGGACCAGGGTTTGCTGGAGGCAGAAGTAAAACTACCCATGATTGACCTCATCCTTTTAAGATACTATGAATAAAGTGTAAAGAAGAACTTTTAAAGAACCTTTGAAGTACCCTTGGATAAGAGCATTCATATTAAAGAGCACATGGTGTGTTTTGTTGCGTGCAGGTTGTATATGTGTGTGTGTGTGTGTGTGTATGTGAGAGGGGATAATACTGTATGGTGGTCTGTAAAATGACTCTCATCCTTAAGAACCACACTTCAGGACTAGAACTTTCCTCCAGAGAGCAGTAAGCCTCCGAGAAGCTCACAGATCTCATCCAGCTGGAATCAGATGAGCATTTCCAAAACAAAGTGAACGATGCGCTCTCCCCTGTGCGATAATAAAGCCATCTGGAAGGAAGAACCCAGATGAAGTCGGAGGAAGGAGGAAGGAGGAAGGATGGAGGGTTTCCCTTCTCTAATGTTCTCAAATAAAATATGCTAATGCCTTTCATTCAGCTCCTAGAACAGCTGTCACTTTTAGCAGTCAGGAACTCTCCATGGCTCTTAAACAGGCACACACACACACACACACACACACACACACACACACACACACACACAAATTATGGGATTTAATCATATGCCCAAAAACTTGTACGCTTCTTCCTCTTTCTTACGCTGTCACTCAGTCTCACACACACACACACACACACACACACACACACACACACACACACACACACACACACACACACACACACACACACACTTCTTCTCTGTGTCATAGTGTCTTTCCAAAGTGAGGAGCAGCTGCTCAGGGGATCTGTTCTGCCTCTCATTAGCTGATGGTCTTGAAGAACTTTGCCTTCCTGCTGGAGACGAGCCAGAGCAGTGGAGCAGAGATCACAGCCAGCAGCAAAGCATGCTGGGAAAGAGCCCATCAGTTCTACTTCAATAAGGACAGAAGAGAGCAGACACCATGATCTGTACAGCGAACCTGTGACTGAAAACATCAGGACAAACAACAGGTCTGCTAACAGAAACTCGTGTGTGTGTGTGTGTGTGTGTGTGTGTGTGTGTGTGTGTGTGCTGTCAGTGCAGAGTAACAGATGGGCTGCAGTCAGGAAGTGAACACTGTCAAAGCAAAATAAAATTTAATTTTCAAACAATCTGTTTTCTTTTCTTCATTCTACGTATATAAATTCCCTTTAACACACACACACACACACACACACACACACACACACACTCTCTCTCACACACACACACACACACACACACACACACACACAGCTACTGCATCCGCCATCACTGGTACAGGACTAAAATCCCTGTGCACGCACACATACACACACACACACACACACACACACACACACACACACACACACACACACACACACACACACACACACACACACACATACGGTAGTGGGGTTTGGAACACCTGTGGGTGGACAGTGAGGCTTTTAATTGCTTGCTGTTTTACTGTGTTGCAAAACGTCTCATTTCACTTTCATCCGCTCCATTTTCACCTCGCACACACACGCCTACACACCTAAACACCTAAACATCTACACAAATACACCCCTACACCCCTAAACACCTACACAAACACACGCTTAAATACCTACAGAAATACACATATAAACACCTAAACACCTACACAAACACACACCTAAATACCTACACATCTTAAAACCTATACAAATACACACACACCTAAACACCTACACAAACACACACCTAAATACCTACAGAAATACACACATAAACACCTAAACACCTACACAAACACACACCTAAATACCTACACACCTATAAACATACATACACACATAAAGCCCAACACCCTAAACACCTACAAACACACACCTAAATACCTAAAATCTAAAACCTATAGAAATACACACACACACCTGAACACCTACACAAACACACACCTAAATACCTACACATCTACAAACCTATACAAATATACATACACACATAAACACCTAAACACCTACACAAACACACACCTAAATACCTACATCTTAAAACCTATACAAATATACAAGCACCTAACCACCTACACAAACACACACCTAAATACCTACACACCTACACACCTATACACATACACAAATAAAGCCCTACACCCCTAAACACCTACACAAACACACACCTAAATACCTAAAATCTAAAACCTATACAAATACACACACACCTGAACACCTACACAAACACACACCTAAATACCTACACATCTACAAACCTATACAAATATACATACACACATACACCCCTAAACACCTACACAAACACACACCTAAATACCTACAGAAATACACAAACACACACCTAAACACCCACTCAAACACACACATAGTTATAGTTATAAATACACAGTGACTTGACCGAGTGTGAGCCGTTACTATAGAAACGTTAACGTAACAACAAGAGAATGAATATAATAGGTGATTTGCATTTTAATGAACAACATCTGACCAATCAGAATCAAGAATCATGTTTGTGTGCTTAAAAAAGAGGTTTGCAAACCAAATCCAAACCATTTTATTTGTTCTGTTGTATATAGAATGTCAAAAAGTCTGTTCTGTTTTAGTTTCTTATTTGTAGTGTTTTTATAACAAATTACAGGGAAAAAAATATTTTGCTCGTCAGCAGAACCACACGTCTGAATCCCAACCCGTACATCACTGTGTCACTGTGCTGAGTCTACCTTTCCACACCAAACACACACACACACACACACACACACACACACACACACATACACACAGTATGAATGGTCCTTTAGGAAGTCACCGGGCCCCAGTGCACTCTGGGTAAGTATAAAAGGTGACACAAAGGTTAATTACACCATCCAGACATGAGGAAAAGAACAGAGAAGTGCATTTACGCCATTTTTACCATCGATCGCGCCTCGGAAATCGCAGCTTAGCTATATTTTGTAGACTTTAAGGTCATTGAAAGTATCAGTCGTATTTATACCAGTAGCACTCAGTAGTGGTCTTCTGGGAGATTTTAAAGAATAAGAGACGACTCCATCAGGTAACTGTTAGGATTATGCCTAGAACCAACAGCACATCTCCTATCAGTCTCCACATCTCACATGACCTCGTCACATGTCACTAATCACTTACACCTGTTTCCTTGTCACCCTGATCAGCCCTGTTACAGCATGTAGTCTCTCACGTATTATTCCAGTAATTTGTTCCCCAACATTGATTATTTTGTTCACACACACATTTGCCAAATGTCTGCAACGAATTCACGCCTTAAAGATCAACGCTTTTTTTATCCATTTATATCTACATTTAATAAAACTACAGTATATCAGCAGCTTTCTCATATGATTGAGGATGTTCTGACCTACATGCAAATAGTTGTGTGTGATGTGAATTACATAATAGATAGATAGATAGATAGATAGATAGATAGATAGATAGATAGATAGAAAGGCACCACTGTTGGGCCCTTGAGCAAGGCCCTTAATTCTCTCCATGACAGATCCTTCAAACACTCTAGGAGGTCCAGTGTCCAAACTCCACATGAAGTGAGATCCAATTGGCGCTGGTGCGTCTCTAGATGGTTCGGGATGTTTGTGGGGTCGCCATCTACTTCTTTTAAGGTCCACAATCTTCATGAGGTGGGACGTGACTGGGGCTGGAGCAACC